>NC_067481.1:22779956-22879956 GCF_947179515.1 Apodemus sylvaticus
TGTTGAAGATGGGCGACGCCCTGCAGGCTGAGCCCATGGACCAAATTTAAAAAAGGGAGATGGCCGACTGCCACATGCAGCCTGTCTGTCTCCTTACCACACCTTTATGCCACAATTTGAGCTACTACGTGCTCCCTAAGCCTTTACCTCTTTTATGCTTCTTTTTCTTTTGTTTTACTATAGATTCATTAATTGTTTTTATTTGTGTGTGTGTGTGTGTGTGTGTGTGTGTGTGTGTCTGCATGAATTTATGTGTACCGTGTAGCTGCAGGTACCTGTGGAGACCAGAGGGTGTCAGATTCTCTGGAACTGGAATTGGTGGTGGTGGTGGTGGTGGTGGTGGTGGTGGTGGTGGTGATGGTGGTGGTGGTGGTGGTGGTGGTGGTGGTGGTGGTGGTGGAGAGCCACCTGATGTAGGTGCTGAGAACTGAATCGAGGCCTGGTGCTTTATAAAGTAGTAAGCATCCCTAACCACTGAACCATCTCTTCAGCCCCCTGTTCTCATCTAGCATGTCCTCCTAGAGATTAAACCTATTTTGCTCCTGCTAATCAAGCACTCTACCACTGAGCCACATCCCCAGCTCTCTGAAGCCCAGCAGGCCTTGAACTTGTGACCTTGCTACAGAGTCCTGAGTAGCTGGGATTTACAGGCTCAGGGAGACTGACCGTAAGTTCCTTATATTAGGCATTATCAGAGGTTCAGAGAGAACTAATTAAATTTAGTTTTGAAAAGAGTTGGTTGATTTTTCTGTCACTTAACTTGTGTTAAGAATAAAGCAATTTGGGACTGGGGACAGGCGACTGCGAGTGACTGGCATGCTCCTATTGGTCGGAGCTAACCACTGCTAGGCGGCCTGCCTCCACCTGGCACACACCTCAGTCACCTCAGTCGATGGTGGGCTGGAACAGCACCATCACCACAGCGGGCGTGTATGGTGTGCTCTTCATTGGGTACTGCATCTACTTTGACTGCAAAAAGGGTGACCCCAACTTCAAGAACAGGCTTGGAGAACGAAGAAAGAAACAGAAGCTTGCTAAGCAGAGAGCTGGGCTTTCCAAGTTACCTGATTTAAAAGATGCTGAAGCTGTTGAGAAATTCTTCCTTGAAGAGATACAGCTTGGTGAAGAGTTATTAGCACAAGGTGACTATGAGAAGGGTGTGGACCACCTGACAAATGCCATTACTGTGTGTGGACAGCCTCAGCAGCCGCTACAAGGGTTACAGCAGACTCTTCCACCACCAGTGTTCCAGATGCTTCTGACCAAGCCTCCAACCATTAGTCAGAGAACTGAAAGTGCTCAGAACTTGGCTGAAGATGGTGTGGAATGAGCCAGATACCAACATGATGAAATCTCAGTAAAATAATTTAACAGTTAGCTTGGAAACTGATCAGCTCTGGGGGAATAAGGGCAAATTGTGCTTGTCATGAACTGTCCCACACTGACATCTGCCAAAGCCAATGCGTACTTTGGTAGATCCATTGTCTGTTCTATTTCGTTTTTCAGTGAAAAGTATTTTGATAGAGCTTTTCGTTTTATAAATACGCCGACTTAACCAAAATATCACGGATTTTTTTTTGTTCTTAAGACATGCAATTCAAATGTAAATATAGTAGAGTATTACTTAGGTAGAAACACCTGGTGATTTTAAAAGATTGGAAAAGAATATGAGGATTAATTGAATAATGCAACATTTTAAAGACTGGAACATTTTATTGTATGTTGTAAAATTGGGTAGAAACTTGTGTTTGTGAAAACTGAGCATTAAAACCTTATAGACACACACACACAAAGAAAAGGAAATAAAAAAAGAATAAAGCAAGTCACCTGGGCAGTGGTGGCAGATGGCTTTAATCCCAGCACTTGGGGTGGCGGGGGCAGGCAGAGACAGGCAGATCTCTGAGTTTAAAGCCAGCCTGGTCTACAGAGTGAGTTCCAGACAGTCAGAGATAGGCAGAGAATCTCTGTTTTGCAAAACGAAACAAAACCAAACAAAAAGCAAGCAAACAAACAACAACAACAAACCCCAAAAGAAAAAAAAACAATAAAGCTACTCACAATGAAGTTCTTTAATTCTTTAAATGACCATTTATTTGTCTTGTGTGGTAGTTTGAATAGGAATGGCCCCCACAGCTTCATTTGTTTGAATTTTTGACCCATAGGGTGTGGCACTATTAGGAGGTATGGCCTTGTTAGAGTAGGTGTGGTCTTGTTGGAGTAGGTGTGGCCTTGTTGGAGTAGGTGTGGCCTTGTTGTGGTGGGTGTGGCCTTGTTGGAGTAGGTGTGGCCTTGTTGGAGAAAGTCTGTTACTATGGAGCTGGGCTTTGAGGTCTCAGAAGCTCAAGCCCAGGCTCAGTGGCTCACAGTCACTTCCTGCTGCCTGCTGATCAAGGTGTAGGACTCTCAGCTCCTTCTCCAGCACCACGTTTGCCTGCACACTGCCATGCCTCGTACCATGATGATAATGGACTACACCTCTGAAATTGTGAGCCAGCCCTAGTTAAATGTTTTCCTTGGTAAAAGTTACCTTCCTCCTGATGTCTCTTGACAGTAATGGAGACCTTGTGATTTTGCAGTTGGTGATTTAGACAGAACGGTTTTATTTTCTTTTATGTATCTGTGGCTAGCTGCAAGGGCTAGGCAGCGCTGCCTTTGGGATTACCTGGGAGCCGGTTGGGGTGGTAAGGACAAACGAGTGACTCTCACCTTCCAGTCAGCTACCTTGAGCCAGTTTCCCAAACAAGTGGCAGCCCCACAAGGTCCTTAGAGGAACAGTTGCTTTGCCTTCATGGTGTTGGCCAAAGTCAGTCACAACCTAATTTAGTTTTGAGAACAGGGGCAACAGACTCCTCTTGAGGCAAAGAGCTGAAAAGTCACACGGTGAGAGATACAGGTGTATAAGGAGCAGTAATGGAGTCCATTTTGGGCAAGCAATCTACTATGCTCTACGAGGAGGTCACATGTTGACTACGGAGTGAAACAAGAAAAAACATGGTGCAGCTTGTGCAATGGAAGATTTCACAGAGAGGCATAAGCAGGGTTCTCCAGGGAAGAGTGACGATCAACCCACAGGAGTCATCAAGGATTCTGATTGGGCTGATGGGTAAACTTCCTTCACAAACTAGGGATAGCCCTTCCCTTTGGGCAATTTTTCAGACACCTGGCTGCATATCAAGCCACTTGTGATACATTTTTAAATGGACTTTAAATGACTCCCAAAGGCTTTGGGACTGAAGCCTATTCCCAGATAACCTTGTTTGGTTTAGGAACCTGGGACTTTTCCATACCAAAGCAGACCTGGCCTCCAGGTTCTCCCAGCACCCCTCTGTCCTTTCCTGCCATACCCAGCCCAACCCTGAACTTTCCAGCCCAGGGTCCGAGCTGTCCTTCCCCCACAGGCTCTTCCCTATGTAATCCAGACATTGGTTTCTCCCTCTCTCCTCCTCTTCTTCTTCCTCTTCCTCCTCCTCTCCTTCCCTTTCCTCCTGTTCTTTCTCCACTTTCTTTGCCCCACTCTCTTTGTCCCATGGTTACTTCTCTGGCCTCCTTTCCTGGGACCAGTGAACTCACCTGGCTTGAATTGGCTCATTTCATTGGCAGAGAAATAGCCTATCAAACCTCACTTTGGGGGTTGTGGAGACTTTGGAAGGTGGGGTATATAAGAAGAAAGCCAGGCCATTGAACTGCATGTCTTTGAAGGGAATTATCGGTACCCCGATCTTTCTTCTCCTCCTGCCTTCTCGCCACCTTCAGGTGAGCACTTTCCTCCACTCTGCTCTTTGCATAGTTTACTGTCCACAGGGCCCAGGGTCCAGGGCCAAGCTGCCAGAGACTAGCTAGAATCCCTGCACTAAAGTCAGGATTTTCTCCTTTGGAGTTGTCTCAGGTCTTTTGTCACAGTGATGGGACCTAATACACTATCTCAAAGCTTGAACGTGTGTTCAAACTTTTAAAAGTATGTGTTTATTTGTATGTGTGTACACATGAACTCGAGTGTGCATGCGGAGGCCAGAGGACAACCTTGGTTATTATCCTTAGGAACACTGTCCACCTGCTCTGAGAATGGTAGCCTGCCACCCACAGAACAGGCTAGAATGTATATAGCCCACAAGCTTGATGGAAGTGGAGGAGATGACTGGGTGAATGTGTGTTGTTGACATGGGGATGACTGTGACAAGGACCCTGGTCTCAGACCTAGAGGAGAAGGCAAAGCCTCTCCCTTCCCACCTTTGCAGGAGTGAGGCTCTGAGGGAAATGGCAAAGTCTTCTCTTCTGGTCCAGGTGAAGATGTTGACAGTGTTTCTGGAGAATGCCCATCATATGCTCTCCTCCTAGATATTTACAACCTGAAGACTGCTCCCCTATAGACAGTGCTCCTGCTGAGTTTAGCTAAACCTTTCCATCTTTCCTTTAGTGGGTATACCAGAAACCCTGGCTCTTTTCAAATTTGCCCCTTCAACTGGATGCCATGTCCCTGCCTTCTTGTTCAAGTCAATTGTCTCAGGCCTGCCTTATTCAAGGAGATCTTGAATAGACCTTATGTTAAATAGATGCCTAGGACCCTCTCCCCGTGACCATTGCCCTTGGGTACCCATAGTTTCTCTTGTTTAAACATGAGCTTCTGGGGTGCTGAGGTTTCTCTAGCTGAGACTTTGTCCATCTGACCAGGTTTTCTGTGTTTGGATGTCTGTCTTTCTGTCTCTTCTTCATTCCTTTGATGCTCCAGGCACATTTGTCAAGGATCTATCTGTCTCCACCTCTCCAGTGCTGGGATTACAAATGTGGGCCGCCATGCCAAGATGGAGACAGAATTTAGATGGTCATACTTCTCAGACAAGAAATTTATTGACTGAACCATTTCCCCAGTTCACTGCTCAGTCCATATCATGGATTGACTTTGTTGTCTATAAAGTTTATTCTAGAGAACCAAACAATTGAGTTACAAATAAAAAAATTTTAAAAATGCCAAAATTATCTTATGTTTTTTTTTTTTTTAAGGAAGTTTGCACATTGCTATCCTGGGATGCATGGTCACAGGTTAGACATACCTCGCCAATGTTTAAGACAACATTTATCCCAGGAATGTACAGTCTTGACTAGGCTCAGCAAGGACAGCTCCTTTCGGTTCCCTTGGTGTCACTGTCACAGACTGGAGGTGTCTGAATCCTTTCTAGCTTCCGTGTCCCCACATGGGCTCTCTAGCAATACTTTGTCACTATGGAGATTCTCCATGGGACCCCTCCAGTAGGGTAGCTTCAGGCAGCCAAAACTCCTTTGTGGTGGCTCTCAGTTCTGAAGACTTAAAGTGAGGGAGAGTCTACTTCATTTCAGCGTCTGCACCTGGAAGTCACAGATGCTGATTTCACTTTGGTGTCAGGCCTGCCTGATTCAAGGGGATCTTGAATAGACCTTATGTTAGATGGACATCTAAGATGATCTCTCCATGATTCTTGGCTTGGAGGTACCCATACACCCTCCTACTTAAACATGAGCCTACTTACTGTTCAGATTTTGTTAATTAGGATGCTAAATATGTTGTTCTTTTGAAATGGAGGGATTTTTTTTTTGGTGGGTTTGCTTGAACACAAACAGGGAGATGGTTCAGTGGGCAAAGGCTTTTACATGAAAGCTTGGGGATCTGAGTTTGATCCCTGGAACTCACATGGTAGAAGGAGAAAAGAGATCCAGTTATCTTCTGACCTCTCTACATGCACTGAGACACACGTGTCCATGTATGCACACATTACACACTACACACTTCACACACACACACACACACACACACACACACACACACACCCTATAATAACTCATTTCCTGTGTAGTCAGTCATAGAAGTCAGAATTGAAGAATGAAACTTTTAAAAATTCTTTTGCTAATTGTGTATGTGTGTGTGTGTGTGTGTGTGTGTATGTGTGTGTGTGTGTCTGTCTGTGGCCACAACGTGTTTCTAGAGGTCAGAGAACACATTGGAAGAGTTGATTCTCACCATCCACTATGTGGGTCCCAGGAATCAAACTCAGGTGGTCAGGATCGGAGGCAAACATCACTACTCACTGAGCCATCTTGCTGGCCCTAAATCATGAGATTTCAGTGGAGGTTGAAGGTCAAAGGAGCTATATGGTGAGGACTATGGAGAATGTCCTGCAGAAGGCCCTCCCCAGAAAGGGAACTTCAGGCCTCCAGCTGACATCTTCCAAAACCAACAAAACATTTGGAAGCAGATTTTACTTTAGTTTCTAGGTGAGAACTCACCTTGATTTGGGCCTTTTGATATAACTGCAGGAAATCTAGTCTCACCTGTAATCCTGCTAGGTAATAATTAAAGATGTTTCTTAAGGCCTGGAGTTTTCAGAATCTGGTAGGAAAAAATTACAAATACAGTATTAACTAGTGTTAGCTGACAATGCAGCAGACTAGAGCTATCTGGGAGATGGCCCTCTGGGGATGCCTTTGGAGGAGTATCTTGGTTGTGTTAGTGTGGCATAGTGTGGTGGTTTGAATGGGAATGTTCCCCACAGGCTCAGACATTTGAACACTTGGTCTCTAGTTGATGGTGCTAAGCAGGCTATGGAATCTTTAGGAGGTGGAGCCTTGATGAAGCATGAAGATCAGGATGTAGCTCTCAGCTACTGCTCCAGTGCCTGCTGGCATGACGCCATGCTCCCCATCATGACGACAGTAGACTAAACTGGTCCAACTTCTAGTTTGCTTTCTCTGCTTCCTCTTTGCCACAGAAGAAGTGCTTTCCCAGCTTCCTGATCCAGCCAGCCTCCCCTGCCCTTGTGGACTCTCCTGGAAACTTTAGCCCAGATGAATTCCTTCTTCCTTAGGCTGATTTTGGTCATGGCGTTTTGTCACAGGCACGGAAAGTAACTAATACAGGTGGGAAGACTCACCCACTGTGGGTTGTGTTATTCCATGGTCAGGGGGCCCTGGACTTCATGAAAAGGGAACCGTGGTGGCTTTAAATAAGCATGGTACCTATAGACTCATGTATAGGAATGTTTAGTCATCAGGAAATGGCACTACTCGAGAAGGATTAGATATGGTCTTGTTGGAGCAGGTGTGGCCTTGTTGGAGGAAGTGTGTCACTGGGGGGTCGGCTTTGAGGTTTCAAAGCCAGGTCCATTCTCTGTCTGTCTGTCTGTGATCAGGGTGTAGCCCCCAGCTACTGTTCTAGTGCCTGATTGTAGAGATAATCTCTTATACACTATGTAAAAGCATTCACCTGTCAATAAAAAAAAGTCTTTGGCTAATGAGCTGAGGCAGGATTAGAAGGTGGGGTATCTGGTAGAGAGGTGGGGGAGGGAGGGAGAGGGAGTGATTGAGGATTCTGGGAAATAGTCAGACGTGGGAGATTCTCTCTGGGAACTCTGGAGGAAGACAGGTTCATGAAAGCTGAGGCAACCGGCCACATGGCATGCTAAGATGGGAACAATGGGGTAATTTGGTTATGAGCGAGTCAGGGACAGAGCCAAGGCGTATGGCCAAGGTGCTCGTAAATATATTAAAGTCTCAGAGTCATTATTCCCAGAGGAGCAGCATGCAAGGAAAAGCATACAGCTTACAGAAAACTCCATACTGGCTGGTTTTGTGTCAACTTGGCACAAGCTGGAGTTATCACAGAGAAAGGAGCTTCAGTTGGGGAAGTGCCTCCATGAGATCTAGCTGTGAAGCATTTTCTCAATTAGTGATCAAGGGGGAAGGGCCCCTTGTGGGTGGGGCCATCCCTGGTCTGGTAGTCTTGGGTTCTATAAGAGAGCAGGCTGAGCAAGCCAGGGGAAGCAAGTCAGTAAGAAACATCCCTCCATGGCCTCTGCGCCAGCTCCTGCTTCCTGACCTGTTTGAGTTCCAGTCCTTATTTCCTTTGGTGATGAACAGCAGTGTGGAAGTGTAAGCTGAATAAACCCTTTCCTCCCCAACTTGCTTCTTGCTCATGATGTTTGTGCAGGAATAGAAACCCTGACTAAGACATCCTGGTATCTCTTCACAGGACTAGAACATGGAGACAGGAACTAAGCATTCAGTTTTACCATCCCGTTCTCTGCTTCCTGGTTGTGGATGTCATGTGACCAGCCGGTTCCTGCTCCCACAGCTTTGACTTCCTCTTGAATTGTGAGTGAAAACAAACCTTCTCTCCCTCTGTTACTCTTGTTGGAGCATTCAATCAGAACAAGAGGAAAAGAAATGAAGGGAGCTCATTTATTTCCTACCCAGGCCCCGTCCTGAATAGGCAGTTCACAGAGGCACAAACAGACAGAGGCATGTGTTTGTCCCACGGAAGGAGAGTTTGTGCAATTTGACACAGGCTGGGTCACATCACTGGGGGAGGAGCTGGTGAAGGGGACCGGGCACTGATGGGCAGGCACAGAGGCTCAGAAAGATCCAAGATCTTGGGGTCTACGGAGGTGGGAGGAGAGTAGCGTCTTTTGTACATGTGACACCTGGCAAGACTGAGCAGAGGGATTGGGGTCCTTACCCAGTGTTCTGCCTCAGCTTTCTAAAGATACCCTGTAACCATTCCTATATATTTCTTTTCATTCTGTTATCCCACAGGATCTCATGTAGCTCAGGCTGGCCTCCAATTTGCTCTGAGCAGAGGGTGACCTTGAACTTCGGATTCTTCTGCTCTCACCTCCAAAACGCTGGGATTACAGGTGCACGCTCCCACACCCAGATGTCTGCATTTTTTTCACAGCCAGAGTCTGGATCAGCGGTTCTCAACTTGCATGTTGTCACCCCTTTGAACACCCTTTCACAGGGGTCACATATCAGATGTTTACATTATGGTTCATAATAGTAGCAAAATGACAGCAACAAAAGTAATTTTAAGGTTGGAGGTCACCACAGCATGAGGGACTGTATTAAAGGGTCCCAGCGTTAGGAGGTTGGGAACCATCGGTCTAGATGGTGTCTTCTAGACAATCAGTGTGGGGAATGACAGAACAGGTTTCTGTATGAAGATTTCACTCAACCTCCCAGACTCCCTATGTACTCAGAGCCCTTCCTCTTTGTGATCACGGGGATTCTCTGGAAACACCTTCATGCTGAGCAGGATGGACCTCAGTTCCTGTCATCCAGCTGAGCAGTCCTTCCTACCATCTCCCTCCCACCCTCAAGCTGGAAGCTGCTCATCTGGTCTCCAGGTCTCTGTCCTGACTCATTGAGCTTGGTCAAAAGTCCATCCCTAAAGCCAGCTTCACGTTCTGCTGGTAGTATCTGAGGGCATCTTGAAGTTTCCCTGTTGTGCAAGTTTGAAATTGGTCTCCACCCCCCAGGCATGTAGGATCTGGCTTGCCTGTAATTTTGCAGACAATTCAGGGTGGAACTTGGGAATAATTTGGAGCTTGGGGTACTGTGAGTCAATTTCCCCAAGGCAGAGGAGATGTTCCAGACAGTGCTCTCAATTTGCGGGTCACATCTTTCCCAAGTTGTGGCCTAACTGCCCCCATCCCCACTCCCCTCCCTCATCCCCTGCACTGGGGTGGATTCAGGGTCTCAAAAATGCTAGGCGAGCCCTTAGTCCCCTGAGATGCATTCTCACATGCTTTTAATCCTAGCACTTGGGAGGCAGAGGCAGGTGGATTTCTGAGTTCAAGACCAGCCTGGTCTATAGAGTGAGTTCCAGGACAGTCAGGGATACACAGAGAAACTCTGTCTCAGAAAAAAAAAAAAAAAAAAACCAAACCAACCAAACAAAAGACAAACAAACAATTTGAGGCAAATTTTGCTAATTTTCCCAGGCTGGCCTGGAATTTGCAGTCCTCCTGGCTCAACTTCCTGAGTGTCTGGGGTTACAGGCTTGTGCCCACCAGGCTTGGCTTGGTTTAAATTATCTGCACGAGAAGAGGTTGGTTCAAATGTTAAATGCTGTTGTGACTTAGGAAATCCAAACTTGAGCGTATTAGCTACTTTGGCTTTGTAACTACAAAGAAATAAGCAAAATTACATTTATTTATTTATTTACGTGTGTGTGTGTGTGTGTGTGTGTGTGTGTGTGTGTGTGTGAAGCCATGGTGCACATGTGAAGTCAGGGGATAGCTTGTGGGTGTCTCTTCTCCCCTTCTACCATCTGAGTCCCAGGGATCAAATTCAGGTCTTCAGGATTGGCTGCAGGTGTCTGTCCTTACCTGCCGAACCATCTCACTGGCCCAAAGAATTAAAAAAAAAATCTCTGGACTAATTGTGTAAAGAACTGCCCTGGCCTGTGGGGGTTTTTGACAGGAGACCCTAGGAGAGAGAGGCAGAGAAATAGAGACAGGAGATGCAAAGAAGGAGGCCAAGACCAACTTTGTTCAAGGCCCCCAAAGCTCTATTTTCTCAGGGAACTTATACAGGCAGGAAAGAAGTAAGGCAAGTGGGATTTTCCACGTAGCCCGGGCATTCAGCCAAGGTGAACCTCTGGCATCTTCTGGGAGGCACAGTGACCACTGACCACCCGATCTCTCCAAGGTCTGTAGCTGAGGAGAAGTCAAAACCTAAGCCTATATTTGAAATGAACTCTAAACATAAAGTAAGGTCAGTTTGGCTCCTGGCAAAGAACGCATTTCTTTGCCCATAAAATCAGTGTCTCAGACCTCCAAGTCCACTGCTTCTTCTCTAGGATCTGCCATGCAGTCAGCAGGAACCAGCCAATACCTACTTTATTAGCATTTGGGAGCTTGTAGAGTCCTACGTCCTAATCACAACTTCATTTTTACTGACTTCAGAGACACAGACGAGTCTCACGGTATTCATTCACCTTTTTTTTTTTTTTTTTTTTTTTTTTGGACAGGGTCTCCTGTAGCTGAGGCTGACCTCAGTGTCCCTAGGTGGACAAGCATGACCTTCAACTTCTGATCATCCAGCTGCCACCTCCCAAGTGCTTGAAGTTGTGGGTGTGCATCACATGCCAGTTTATATAGTGCTGAGAGGCTCAAACCCAGGGCAAACACTATCAACTGAACTCTATACCCAGCCCGCATTTAGCTACTCGTAGTAGATAAATACTTGTTAAGCTCTTTCTATGACAGCTTCCCTTCTCGGTGGTGGGAGGACATCACCGACTGAACAGAAGAGCCAAATATTCTGCTACTATTAGAATTATATCACAGGTAAGGGAGGGGGAACAATACATGTGGCAAATAAAAATAATGCAGTGATTTTGTGAAGTAGTTTACAGTTGGTGTAAAGTTTTCACGTGAACACATTTGTCACTTCTTATTTGGTCAAGTCATTCAGCATGAATGAAAACTGACAGATATTTACTAGATGCCTTTCTTTCTTTTAGCCAAGTGTTATCTTTATTTAATATTCAGAAATGTAAAAGTGTGATTTTTTAAGTACCAATTCCATAGTTGTGTTTATTTTTTAAACCATTTTTTGTGCCCTAGAACTAGACTAAACCAGTGCAGTAAAAAGGTGATTCTCTGCAACCTCTCTCTCTATCTCTATCTCTATCTCTATCTCTCTATCTATATGAATTTGTGTATGGAATGTATGTATTTAAAGGTGATAGGCGGTGGGAAAACAACAGGTGCACCGTGGCACTAGGAGGGAGGACTGTAATGGCAAGGCAAGTGGCCAAGGTGAACTCTAACTGAGGCTCACAGTCTAGGGGCAAGCATGTGGCCAGGGATTACTCCAGGCACACACTGCAGGTGTAGAAATCCCTACTGTGATAATGTATTTGGTGGGTACAAGGGAGACTGAGAAGGCCTCTGTAGCCAGAGCATTGTGAGAGGGAAACTCAGTAGATGTCATGAGGTCAGAATGGGGAGATCACACGTAGCCTCGGAGGGCTGTCTGTCTAAGGAACTTGGTCTTTGCTCTCAGGGAACCTCAGAACACATAGACAAAGGCAGAGAGCTCTAAGATGTGAGGTGAGAAGACTCCCTAGGAGTATGCTGCTTGGACAGGGACCTTCAAGAGAGCTGCCCAGCCAGGAACAGGAACACATCAGCCTCTATGTGATCAGTAAACACATGCTCATCATGGGGAAAACGAAGGGATGCTGAGGTAGTCATGGCAGCTGGTGTTGATGAACATGGCGAGCATGAGTAACATATAGGGCTCTGAGCAGAGGAGCGATGTGCCATTCAGAAGAGGCTGGAACAGAGATGAGCCGGAGGACAGTATTCCAGAGAGAGAGAGAGAGAGAGAGAGAGAGAGAGAGAGAGAGAGAGAGGCAGAAAGACAGGGACAGACAGAGACAGACAGAGACAGAGACAGACAGAGGCAGACAGACAGAGACAGGCAGACAGACAGAGAGAGAGAGACAGAGAGAGAGACACACAGAGAGAAAGACAGAGAGACGGAGAGAGACAAAGAGAGACAGAGACAGACAGACACACAGAGACAGACAGAGAGACAGAGACAGAGAGACAGTCAGAGACAGAGACAGAGAGTTACAGAGACACACAGAGACAGAGAGAGTCCTTGGTGCTTAGAGTGGAGGTGGCTGGGGGCTCTTAGGTTATGCACATGATCTGAAGGCAGAACTCATTGTCAGGATTTCTTGAAGAACTGCATAGTGCCAAAATCCAACAACACAACACAACACAACACAACACAACACAACACAATACAACAAAACAAAAAACTGGCCAAGGATACCTGAGAATCTTAGAGTAGCTGCGGCTACTGATAGGAAAGATTAAGGTGGAGGACGCTGGTGTGGAAATTGGGGAGCCAGCCTGAGATGTGAGGAACATAGTCTGACAGACACCTGAGCCCAGGCCCCGAAATCTCTTTGATCATCAGCCACACCCATCCCAGAATTCTGTACCCATTGGGGTTTTTTTCTTACACAGACAGGAACCACACCCTGAAGCGAGGTCACTAAGTGACATTAGGTGAATCCTAGGACCTCCAGGAAGGGTTTTCAGAGAACAGGGCTGAAGGCTGCAGTCCTAAGGAAGCCTGCCTTTGGCACCAGCTGCAGGCATGCATTTGATAGCATGTCCCACTGCATGCCACCGCTGCCGAGCCTCTGGCACTGCTTGCTGTGGAAGCTGGGGGTGTGGCAGCCACTCCTGCCAGAACAGATTGCGCTGGGCACCTCCCTCTTGAGGACATTAGTATTTGACTTGCAGGCTTATGCAGTGTGTTGGGTTTGGAGAGTCTGGCCACGAGCCTGTGTTCTACATAGAAGGCTAATTGATGGCTTCCCTCTTGGGGAGGTGCAGACTTTAGACTGAGGTTCCTTTTTAGACAAGCTGTGTGACCGAGATTAAGAACAACTGTCTATAAGAGGAAGGGGCAGGGACTGTCATTTATTGAGTACCTACTGTATGCTGGTGGACAGGCCACTGTGGTAAGTACTGCACACAGGTTCTCTCACAATTCCTTCCAGAAACCTCATAATGCTTTTCACATTTGATTTTAAAAATTATCCATCTATTGTGTATGCATATATAACCAGTGACCTTGCACAGACGAATGCTTTCCTGAGTCCCCTGTTTCTACCAAAAGATTGTAGGCCTGCCAGTGCCAGACTGGGGTAGATGGCTGATTGAACAGCAGAGGAATGAGAAGGTAACAGCTAGATTGCTGAAAACCTTCTGGATGCCCTCTTCCTGTCATTCTGACACCCGTAAATCTTCCGGGCTTTGATCTCTGAGTCTCCTCCCTTTGGACTCTCCTACTTGTCAGGGCTGCGGCTGGCTCAGTGAGCTCTCATAGCCTCCGGTTCTGATGCTCTCTCCGAATCTCAGGCCTGAACACGAATGCTGGCACCTGCCTAAGATCCCAGCACCCAGGAGCTAGAGACTGAAGGATCAGAGGCTAAGGATGCCTTTTGCTACATAGTGAGCTTGAGACCAGCCAGGGACACTTGAGACCCTGTCTCCAAACAAAACAAAAGAATGATGGTGACAACAACCACACTGGTAAATTATGGGATGTCTCTTCCATTAGGGATGGAAGGCAACTGTGACCTGAACAGGTGAGGTCTCCAGTCTTCCCCAGTGCAGTGCTGGGGGCAGCTGTGTGATTAGTGGGTGATGTATCTCATAGCAGATGCCCTTGGAGATGAAGGGGGTGGACTGTGAGATGGCACAGGCTTTTCTGACTCAGTCACAGTGGACAGGAAGGCTTCAGCCTGGATCTATAGCAACTGTGGGTGACTTGGGTAGGTCACATTCTGCCTCTTCTGAGCCTAATCAGTAGATGACAGCAGTATCCACCTGACACGGAGCTGAAGCTAATCACACATGCATGCATGCATCCATCCATCCATCTATCCATTCATTCCATGATGGTTTCTATCTTCTGGAATCTCAGCACCAGCACTTCAGCCTCATCTTGGCTTAGGCTAAACCTGGTCAACTATGAACCATCAATTGGTTTGCAGCATGACTGGGAAATATTGGGGTGTGCAAAGAACTTTTGCTAAATCAGAGGAGACCCAGAGGGATGAAGAATGAACTTATCAATCCCTAAGAGTCCAGTTTGAGGTTGGAGGTGAGGAGGGAGGCAGTTGGTTGGAAGCTGTGGTCCAGACCCCAGCCACCTTGATGAAGTCATTGATCCTTGCATTGAGCACACACTCATTTCAGATCTGCTCTATGCTGTGCCGGAGCCAGTTGCTGGGACAACCACAATGCCTGGGGTAGATGACAGAGGCTCTGCCCCCATAGAGTCCTCAATTTTAGGCCTAAAGGAACACCAACACTAATGATAACGGAATCATTTTATAGAATACCGAATTCCTTTACAAGAAGTGCAGGGACTCGGAGTACCTGGTGAAAACATCTGACTCAGTCTTGGAAGTCAGGCGACATTGAGTGGAAGAAGTGACTGGCCAAGGCCTGAATGACGGATGGCTTGACTTTACTCAGGTGATAGTCAGTGGAGGTAGGGTGTGCTAGGTGGGAAGGATGTTCTTGGAAGGCATGCTGGAGAGCCTACACTACATCCTGAAGTCAACAGACAAGCCTATGCCATCTCTGCACCCTCCTTTGTCTTTGGTGGAGGGCAAGACCCTATTGGCTAAGAACTCTCTGTGTATCCACCTTTGCTGTGGACCACCGCAGTGGAGGATGGCTATGGCAAGCCAACAGTTGGTCTCTGTTCTGACTGGAAACTCACACCAGAGCTGGGAAGCATTGAGTACCACATTTCCAACACCATTTTTTCCCCACTGAGGGGAAAGTGGTGTCAGGTGTCTCAATAGCTCCCCATTTATTCCTATCCCACGTCATCTCTGAAAACTCCTTGCAGCTAAGCACCGTGCATCTCCACTGAAGAATGTGCTATGAGGGAGGATGACCGCTGTGGTCATTGTTACTTTTGTCAGTGGTCTTTTCCTTCACCCCAGCCTCATCACCACAGCAGCAGCACCTCCTCTGTCTAGGACTGAAACTTTATTGGTGGCATGGACTTTGCCTTCCACAGTCACCAATTTTCCAGCCAGCAAAGGATCAGGGTTAATCTGACTCCCAGGACCACCATTATTTTATTCATTCTAAAACAACCACAGGACACCTGCCGAGTACAGAAGCAGCAGGTACCTCGCCCGAACAGGAAAGATTTGGAAATTCTCTTCTTGGGAAGTAGATAGCTACAACAGGAATTGGGGAAATCCATTCTAGCTATTTATCACTTCTGGGTTTCTGTTTCCTTGCCAGAGATTCTAATTGTTTATGGCACAGAAAGGAGGAAAAAAATGAAGAAATGGGGGCCCTTGGATGGGTGGTCTTCACTGACCTTCTGAGTCATGGAAAAGTCATGGTGCTGCCCCACTCTTTTTATTGAGTCAGAATCTCTCATTGGCCTGGAATTCACCACACCATCTAGCCAGTGCCTCCTTCTCCTCCTCCTCCTCCTCCTCCTCCTCCTCCTCCTCCTCCTCTTCCTCCCTTTCCTCTTCTTCCTCCTCCTCTTCCTCTGCCTTCTCTTCCTTCTCTTCCTTTTCCTCCTCCTCTTCCTCCTCCTTCTCTTCCTTCTCCTCTTCCTCCTCCTCTTTTTCCTTTTTCTCTTCCTTCTCTTCCTTTTCCTCCACTTCATTTCTTCCTCCTTCTCTTCGTCCTCCTCTTCATCTTCTTTTTCCTCTTCTTCATTCTCTTCCTTCTCCTCCTCTTCCTCCTCCTTTCCTCCTCTTCCTCCTCCTCTTCCTCCTCTTCCTCCTTCTCTTCCTCCACTTCTTTTTCTTCCTCTTCCTCCTCCTTTTCCTCCTCTTCTTCCTCTTCCACCTTCTTCTCTTCCTTTTCCTTTTCCTCCACTTCTTTTTCTTCCTCTTCTCTTCCTCCACTTCTTTTTCCTCCACCTTCTCCTCTTCCTTCTTTTTCCTTCTCTTCTTTCTTTGGATCCTCCTTTCAATGAGGGTTCTGAGGGTTGAGCTCATTCCAACTTGACATACAGTACCCAGGAGTTCTGTCTTCTATGTCTGCTGTCCCAAGCCCTCATCACCCTCAGGGCTTTTCTCTTTTTTATTGGGCACAGATATGAAAAAAATCAAGTTTTTTCCTGCTACCCCCCTTCCACTTGGCATGACTTAACGTGTACTGGAATTTTCCAAAGGTGTTTCTATTGGGTCTAATAAAAATCTTGGGCAAATGGCAAGGAAACAAAGAAAACTTAAAACCTGTAGCTAATAGGACCAACATTAGACAGTGAGATGTGGAGGGAGGCTAACTGAAGAATCCCTTTCATGACAGTCTGAGCTGCTTCTTGCAGCTCTTGGGCCTGTGGATTGTTTGTGTATAATCTCTTTGGATGTTGATAAACACTAACTACAGGGAATGGAGAGAGAGCTAAGAACACTTTCGAATCTTGTAGAGGATACAGGCTCAATTCCTACTACTCACTTGGTCACAACATTGGTAATTCTAGTTCCAGGGGATCTGAGGTCCTATCTTGGTCTTCCTGAGGTCTTGCATGCAGGTGGTACACATAAACCACACACACACACACACACACACACACACACACACACACACACACACACACACACATAAAAAATGTAAAAAAGAAACGAACTCTGAACAAAATGAAATCTTTTTCAACACTTGGAAAGGAGTACAATTATTGATTTAATTTGAATTTATTGAGACATTTATATTTAAGTTTTTCCCCATTCCCCCTTCTTTTTAGACAAGATCTCACTATGTTGTCCTTCCTGGTTGGCCTGGAACTTGCTATGTAGACTAGGTTGCCCTTGAACTCACAGAGATCTGCCTGCCTCTGCCTCCTGAGCGCTGGTGCTAGAGATGTGCACCACCACGCCCGGCTCACTGAGCCCTCGATCACCGAGCCCTTGGGCTTCATGACCGGCCATCAGTTTCCTCTTCCTCTTTGGCTCCTCAGAAACTCTAATGTTTAAATTTGTACACAGTCGTGTGTTTTGCTATGCTTCTTAGCAACACTTAGAAATATAATTATTTAAGGGATATTTGGATTATAAGTATAATGGAATGTCTTACCTGAAAAGTAAAATAACCAAGGGCTGGGGAGACAGCTCAGTCAGTAAAGGGACAGTCTACCATGTCGGGGAGCTCCAGGTTCAGGGAGAACTCCTAACTCAAAACCAATGTGGGCAACAGGGAGGAGGAGAGGATGCTTTATGTTGGCTCTCAGCCTCTACATGTTCATATACTTGCACACATAGGCATCACATACACAAATGAGCAAGCACACTTGCAGACACATGCATCTCACCATACACAAGTGAGCACACTTGCACACACATGCATCTCACACATCATACACAAGTGAGCACACTTGCACACACATGCATCTCACACATCATATACAGGTGAGCACACTTGCACACACATGTATCTCACACATCATACACAAGTGAGCACACTTGCACACACATGTATCTCACACACCATACACAAGTGAGCACACTTGCACACACATGCATCTCACACATCATACACAAATGAGTACATTTGCACACACATGCATCTCACACATAATACACAAGTGAGTACACTTGCACACACATGCATCTCACACATCATACACAAGTGAGCACACTTGCACACACATGCATCTCACACATACACAAGTAAGCACATTTGCACACACATGTATCTCACACACCATACACAAGTGAGCACACTTGCACACACATGCATCTCTCACACACCACACACAAATGGGTACACTTGCACACACATGCATCTCTCACACACCACACACAAATGGGTACACTTGCACACACATGCATCTCTCTCTCTCTCTCTCTCTCTCTCTCTCTCTCTCACACACACACACACACACACACACATCTTGCAAAATTCTTAAGTACATATCTAGTAGGAAATATAGAAGCAAACAAGCCATGCTCTTCTTGTTTACAGGACTCTCAAAAGGCTTCGTTTCCTTAAAGTGCATTTGAGTTTCCGGGAAGGGGAACCAGTACCCAGAGGTTCCCAGACTGTGTGAGCCCAGGATGCAGTTCTGCATCTGTCTGGGGAATGATGATCTCTGAAGGATGGACCTGGGACAACCAGGGTGTCCCCACTCACCTTGCTCAGTTGGGAGGGGGATTCCTAGGCTGCTCAGCATCCCTAATGAAGAAGGTCACAAGATCGCCCACAGTTCCCCGGAAGCCTCTACCCAGAGCAGCGTGCAGCAAGGAAAAGCAGTTGTGTCTTGATTTGTCGTAGAAGGTCATTATGAGGAATGGTGAGGAGAAGGCTCCTCTCTGTCCCTCACCCCCAGCTCCTGCCTCTCAGCATCTTTCCTTCCAGCAAATGACCAGACAAGAACTGTACCATTGTCCCGAGTGCCCAGGCCAGATCATCAGTCTTCCTCTGCAAAATGGGGGGAGTGGGGAGGAGGCAGGGTAGGGACAATGAAGGACTTGGGACTCACATGAGGAGGACACTGGAAGTCAAAACACAGATTTTCCTGGAGGACTTGGCATTTAAGCCTTTGAAGAGTTTTCTTCCATAATGTAGGGTTGGCCATTTGGAAGAAAGACTGCGTGGCCCACAGCTGTTGGTCTGATTGGGTTTGTACTTGTTGGGCTAGCCCAGCAGCAGGAGCCACTGGTAGGAGAAAAAGCCCATGATTCTTTGTTTTAAGCTTCCAAGCTTTTGTCTCAGGACAGTGTTAGGTCTGAAGGAAAACCCTAAGAACACCAAAAGGGCCAGGTCCATGGGCTTGGTCCAAATCTGAGTCTAGGCTAAACTCAAGCTTCACTATAGAAGGATTTCTGGTGGTTAGAGAAAAGCATTCTTCAGTACCTCGTGAGACAGGCTCCTGTCTGCCATTGACAGATCCCTGTGGTTGTACATCAAGGCCCATGCTGACCTCCAGGCTCATTAAGTCCCTGTGTCAAGCATTTCAAAGTCCAGGCTAGCCTGGCCTGCCTTACCTTCTCCACTCTACCACCATGCTAGCTCCCAGGCTGATGAAGCACTCCCAGGCTTCTGCTGTCCTCCCAGATATCCTGTCTGTCTGTCTATCTATCTATCTATCTATCTATCTATCTATCTATCTATCTATCTATCTATTTCATTCCCTCCCTATCCCTATATCTATATCTATCCCTATATCTATATCCATATCCATATCTATATCTATATATCTATATCCATCCATCCGTCTATATCTTCTCATCTGATCCTGCTATTCTTACTTTTCTCAAAGATCTCCAGTCTTCTTCTCTCTGTTTTGGATTCTTTAGATGCCTCTGACTGTTCTCTCTCTCTCTCTCTCTCTCTCTCTCTCTCATCTATAATAAAAACCTTCCCCCATATCACTGAGCAACCATTTCAGCTGTTTCTTCACTGTGGCCTCATTTATAGATAGGCAAGAAAGATGCCAGCCATCTTGGACGTACACTACCTTTACTTCCTAGTCACGATCCCTCTCTCTGTCTGTCTGCCTATCAGGAAATCTATCTCCTAGACCCTCGGCATGGGCAGGGCCTAGGCCAGAGGCTGAGGGCAGTTTAACTCACTGTGAGTGTCCTCTGGTACCTTAGCTGGCCAAGCACCTCTGAGTGTAGAGGGCGCTCCTTCCAGGGCTACGAAGTCCTAACCTTTCAAGGGATAGTTGTTCAGCGAGGCAGGAACTGACTGGACTCATTCCTGTTAGAGAAGCCACATCCCAGAGAGGCAGAGGCCTGCTGAGGGCAGGGAAGCTGATGTGATTGACAACAGAGGCTGAGGAGCCTGAAGCTACAGAGTTACAGTTCTGAAATGCATCAATTTATTTTACTTTATTTATTTCTTTTGAGACAGTGTTTCTCTGTACAGCCATTTTGTTTCTCTGAACAAAATGAAATCTTTAAGAGTTAGAAGTCAAAGGAGTACAATTATTGATTTAATTTGAATCATTTGAATTTATTGAGGCATTTATATTTATTTAAGTTTTTCCCCAACCTCCCTTCTTTTTGAGACAAGATCTCACTATGTAGTCCTTCCTGACTGACCTGGAACTCACTTTGCAGGCCAGGCTGTCCTTGAACTCAGAAATCTGCCTTCCTCTGCCTCCCATGTGCTAGGATTAAAGGTGTGTGCTGGTTGAATCTCACAAATCTGAAACCCAACATCGAAAAGCCCTAAATTCCCCAAACTGTCTTCTCCCCTGGGACACCTACCTCTCTCAACAACATCTCAGAGTCACCCCATCCTGCCACCCCACCCCCCAGTCTTAAAGGAAAGCTGTCCCTTTCTCTTAAATCTGAATGCAAATGAAGCAAAATCTTCCTCACCAGCCCCTGGGCTCTCAAGACTTAAGCCTTTTCTGTTCTTGGCGGCACCTAAGATACTCAGGAATTCCTGGAGGAAAAGTCTGGCAAATTCAGGAGGACGATGGTAACAAAGAACAGAACCCATCAAACGCATGAGATGGGATCAAGTTACTAGAGCTAAGAGGACAGGAAGAGGTGGCCATGGTTCCCAGAGATCTACACTGTAATACACACCGTGCCTTTCCAGGTGACTCATGTGTTCAACAAATCCTCAGAGAACACACAGTTCCTGTTCCCATGGGCATCCCATGCCACCTGCAGGTGACACAGAAACCGTGTCCAGTGAGCCATAGGCTGTGAAGGGAAGAATATGCAGGCTGAAGAGTGTGGACTACAGTCACCGATCTAGACTTGGGGGAGGGCCAGAGGAGAGGGTTAAGGGCGGCAGGGAGGGTGGGTGAAAGAGCTGGCCGAAGTGGAAGTGGCCCAGAGACAAGACGGTGAACGGTTATTAGGAGCCACATTGGAGTTGTGAGCTCGAGGGGCTCCCTGTCTTCTTGCTGTGGATGCTAAGGTCAGATTCAGGTCTGAGCCCTGAGGCCTTCCTGACCATGGGGGCGCTAAACCAGAGTTGACCCCTGTTCCAGAATGGCTTCCTCCTCCATCCCATCAGGTGCTCCAAAGAGAATTTCAGCGACTTGTTCCTAGTCGGTCCAAGATGGCTGCGGTTTTGTTTTCCGTGGGTCTCCTTGAACTCTGGGAGTAGAGTTTCTGAATATACTGTGACTCTAGTAGGACATTTACTCCTAGGCAGGAGGCTCGCTGATCTGGAGGCAACCTGGGGCGGGCCAGAAGCTGGTATGAACAGTGCCTTCGATAACTGCCTCACAACTATGGCTGCAGCGCCCCCTTGTGGACATACAACACACAAGTAAACTGACAAATTAGTTTTACAGCTGAAAGGGAAGCGCTCTTTCTCGTAAGACAGTACCTCCTCGGTAGTTCCATTGACCAGAGAAAAAGAGATATAGGCCCAGGGTTGCACAGGCTGAACTTTGGACTTCTGGCCCTTCTGGGTTCTAACTCTTGTAATACTATCTGCTTAATCCTCTTTGCTGGTGTAGGAAGGCCAGGAAGCAGTCTGGAGTGTAGGTTCTGCAGTGTCCAAGTCAGGTTTGCTCTCATGATTTTTCCTGTTAGGGCAAGGCTAGGTCCGCAGGAGAGAAACGGAGCTGGGATAGAAGAAACCTGCCGGGCGGCAGAGTGTCAAGCCTCCTTAGACCTCCAGGGGGTGCTGTGGAGCTGAGCTGGTCCAGCTCTGGCTGCACCTGTGAGGACAGGAAGCTTTGCAGCCTGAGGACAAAGGTCGCGTGTTTTATCAGCGGACTGGCCTTGCGCAAGGCCCTTCCGTCTCTCTGCAAATGTTTCTCAGTCTGCACAGGGACGAGACCCAGTCCTGATTCCTTCACCTAGTTTTGGAGGCCCAGTAGGAAGTGTAGTTTGGCCTAGGGGCTTGCAGGGTGGGTCTATGAGGTAAGCCTGTGGAGAGGCCAGCAGTGTCTGAGGCTGGCCTCCACCGTGGTTATGACTACCATGCACACATCTCAAGACCAGGCCACCGATAGATAGATGGCACAGCCTACGCTGCAGGGCTTTAGACTCTAAATGTTGTCTTTCCCCTTATGGTTTTCCTGAGTTTGCTTAGGGAGTACGTGAAGGTGGCGGACAGAAGGGGTGCTAACAAACACCCGAGCCTCTGTTCCCTCATCTGTGAAATGGGTGGTAACCATTCCTCCTGGAAGGTTGTCGTCATGCACATATGTAGTGATTGTAAAAAGACAGAGAGTAGGGGTCAGGGTAGCTAGGTTTTTTTTTTTTTTCTTTTGACATGTGGGCTCAAAGCTGGAGATTGGGCTAGGACAGAGAGAACCTGTTCTTCACTCCCCGGGGCAGGTGGAGAGGTTACCGGGTGGCACTGGTATCCTGGACCGGAGTGCTGAGAACGGAGCTGGGCCTTGCTAAAGCTCTCAGCTGGGCAGGGATTAGTGTAGTGCAGGGATGGAGCTGAGAGGGGCTGAGGCTTGGCAGGGTGAGGGAAAGGGCAGTTAGGAGGGGTGTGGGATGAGTCACTCAGCCCCACCCCCAGCTCAGCCTGGTGGGATGCGGAAGGAGTGAAGAGGCCCCGCTGCCTGGCAGTACCCGGCGCGGACAAGCCAGGTAGGGAGCCAACCCTGGGAAAGGACATGGCACCCTGCCAGCCACACCCACTGGCCAGGCCTTGCCCTACCCTGTTTAACCCATAGGGTGGGGGTGGGGCAAAGGAGAAATGTGGATCAGAAATCTTAGCATGTGAGGTGGTGTGGGGATCTGAGGAGGCTGCTGCTCTCTTTTTCCTGTTCTCTCTGAACCCTGCTCCTCAAGGCTTCCTTCCTTCCAGCAAGCTGGATATGGAGGAGCCCCCCCCCATCTATGATATAGGCCCGCCTGTATACCAGGTTTCATGGAGATTTTCAGACACACCTGGTCCCATTGGGAGTAGATGGATGCTTAGGGGTAGCTGAGTGGGCTGTGGGCAAAGCACACCCCATCCAGAGATGTAGAGGGTGGTAGGGTCAGCAGAGGAAACACACAGGGGAACTCAGATAGGGGCTCAGAGGAGGAGTGAGTCTGGGGCCTGGGCAGGGGGTTATGTGGGAGAAGAGGCTGCCGGTAACAAGTTACCACAAACCAAGACAAATTCACCATCACCTTGTTTGTGAGGTGGATTTCTCTAGTGTTCCAGATTGCCATCAAAATCAGGATCCCCCACCTCAGATCAGCCCTCCGAGTGCTGGGATTGCAAGTTCTCCACCATGCCTATTTCAAACTTGCTGCCTCACAGTCTGAGGTGAATTGTGTGACTAAAATGAGAGCAAAGGTAAGAAATGCTTCCCTTCTGGAGGAGGCGGCAGAGGCGGGGAGGGCTGAGACTCCCCCTTGGAGGTTGACTGGATCCAACTTGACTGGATTTAGAATGAACAAGGAGGCAAGGCTTTTGGTGTGTCTGGGAACTTGTCTCCAGAGAGGTGAGAAGTGACAAGACCCATTCTTAACATAGGCCTCTTGTAGGGTAGGGTCCAGGATGCAAAAAGACATCACGTAACAGGCCCCCAGACCTTAGCATAATTAACTCCACAATGAAAGTACCACTTGGGCCGTAAAACTCAGCAATACACATCTCCAGCCAGAAAGAAAACAAAGGCCCAATTCAATAATGACTTTAGTTCTGGGAAAGTCTCTAAATGTACTAACCTTGCTTCTTGGCTTTTGTAGTTCTGCTTGATTAGCTGTTCTTGTTAACTGGAGTATGTCAGTCCAGGACATAGCTTTTGTGCTTAAAAGCTCACCCTGAGTTTGGGGTTACCCTGGCGCCAAGAGACCCAGTGTCGTCACCAGCCGGCTGATAAAGCCTATTGGCTTAAACCCATGCCTGAGGAGTCTTGTCCAGTGGCTAGATACCCCACAACACTACAGCCCACGACTCTCTGCTTCCCTAATGTGGATGTGATGTGACCACCTGCCTAATGTTCCTGTCACCATGACTTCCCTGCTACGGTGGACTGTCCCTTCAGATCTTGAGCCAACAAACAAACAAACAAAACAAACAAAACAAAACAAAAACGCTTCCTTCACTACAGAGCTTCGGTTGTGTATTTTGTCATAGCAACCAGACAAATAACAAACAGAGCACTTCCTTGTTTGTTCAGTTTCTAGACTGCTTAGATTCTTTCCTTGGCTGGAGGGCCTTTCTTCAGGGTTTCATCTCACCTGTTTCCACGATTGAGTCTCTTCTTTCTGACTTCGATGGCCCTGCCTTCCTCTCACAGGACCTTGTCACTACATTGCACCCAACCAAATAATTTACCTCCTATCTCAGAACGTTTAACTTCATCGTCTTCTCCCAAGCCCCCTTTGACTGAAGCTATGGGCCCATCCCATGCAGAATGATGAAGATTTAATGCCAACTTCTCAAACAGCCTTGGAAGGTGCATATTCACAGGGCAGGTGCACCTTTGGAGGGCTGCTCTTCTGCAGGTGGCATTGGAGGTAGACAAAGTTAACACGTGGGATGCCCACTGCTGGCGATGGGGGCAAGAACAAAGATAGGGTTCGAGGAACTGGCCCATGCCAGCTTCTGTGGCTCATGGCAGAAAGGTGTGCGTCTTAGTCAGGGTTTCTATTCCGGCACAAACATCATGGCCAAGAAGCAAGTTGGGGAGGAAAGGGTTTATTCAGCTTACACTTTCCATATTGCTATTGATCATCAAAGGAAGTCAGGACTGGAACTCAAGCAGGTCAGGAAGCAGGAGCTGATGCAGAGGCCATGGAGGGATGTTCTTACTGGCTTGCTTCCCCTGGCTTGCTCAGCTTGCTTTCTTATAGAACCCAAGACTACCAGCCCAGGGATGGCACCACCCACAAGGGGACCTCTCCCCTTGATCACTAATTGAGAAAATGCCTTCCAGCTGGATCTCATGGAGGCACTTCCACAACTGAAGCTCCTTTTTCTGTGATAACTCCAGCTTGTGTCAAGTTGACACACAAACCCAGCCAGTACAGTGTGGCATTGGGAGACAGGCTTTGAAAGCTTACTCTACATCACCAGTGCCTTGACCCAGGCTAGTGTATCCTGAGGGTTAGGGTAAGCGTAAGGGGTCTGAGGTCAGAGAAGTTTGTTTTATTTTGTTTTTGAGACAGGGTCTTAATCTGCAGCCAGACTGGCCTGGAACACATGGGTGATGCTCCTGTCTCAGCCTTCCAAATGCTGGGATTACAGGCTTGAAGCACAAGCCTGGTGAAGAACTATGTGTGTGGCAACAGAGGTGGGGGGGTGGTGTGTTTTGAAGGAGGAAGGAGGACACAAGCTATGGGCAATGCAAGGGGCTCTGAAGCTGGGAAGACAATCCTGTGGGGTCTCCCTGCCCCACAGCCTCCTCAAGGACATCTTCTGAAGACACCGTGATTTTAGCCATAAACTGACTGGGGTTGGTGTGTTGGGTTTTGAGGGTGTCACTGTTCGATGCTCTACCATACTTCTCATGCCTGTCTCCTCTTCTCCGGTTCTAATCCTTGTCATTGTCTACCCTAGAACGTCTTCCAGCATCACCACAGCTGACAGGCTCAGAGGCAGCGTCTCCCCTCCCTCCAGCCTTCCCCAGTCTTAGGCCTCTAATGCCTGACCAGTTATATGTTTTGATCCAGGGTGGCATCCAACCCCATTTATTTCTCCATGCCAGGCTGCCCAGCTCTGCATGGCTCAGGGATTGAACTGACAGGAATGACAGAGGAATGAGAAAGGACAGACACACAGACACATGTACAGAAAAGGCAGGATGGTGCAGACTCGTGCCTGCTCTGATGGAGGCCAAACAACGACAAAATGACCTGGAACCTCGGGGAACTGACTGTGTATAGGACAGGGGGAGGAGTTAGCTAGTGCCAGCACGAGTGTCTCTGTACGTGAGTAGTGGCAGGTTCTGTAAACGTCTGGGAGGAGGAAGATGCTCTCCCTACACCGTTAAAGTTCACACATGGATGAGAGGAAGGCTTTGCCAGTTCCTGTGGGTCTGAGGAATTGGGGTTCTCCATCAAGAACAGACTCTCACTCTGAATTCCATCTGCTCCTTGCATATTTGCTTAGGACTTCTTCTCCTTCCCATGACAGGTTCCTTTGGTAGCTTTCTGTCTGTCTGCGTGTCAGAAACACTTCCCTCATATACACTCTGGATCTTAAGAAGACTGCCTTCTCTCCCTCCTTCCTACTGTGCACACACACACACACACACACACAGATATGAGGAACTTCTCTCCCTCCTTCCTACTGCGCACACACACACATACATACATACACACACACACACAGATATATGAGGAACTTCTCTCCCTCTTTCTCACTGTGCGCGCACACACACACACACACACACCGATGAGGAACTTCTCTCCCTCCTTCCCACTGCATGTACCCACGCACACACACACACACACACACACTACACACACACACCACACACACACACCACACACACACACACACACACACACACACAGATAAGGAAAAATAGGCTGTATGGCTGTGTGTGCATATCCATGTGTGTGTGTGTGTGTGTGTGTGTGTAGTATTAGTTTTGCAGGACACTGTTTAAGTCAACAGTGACTCTCCTTGCACTGAGATGATTTTGAATCTAAGGCCTGTGTGCTTACTCTGTAGCCCAGGCTAGGCTTTAAGCCTTGATTCCCTGTAGCCCAGGCTAGGCTTTAAGCCTTGATTCCCTGTCTCAGCCCCCTGACTTCTGGATTACAGGCACACACCCCTAAGGCAGGCTCAAATGTCCCTGTGGACATGAGGCTTGAGCAGGGATCGAGCCTGGTCTCAGGAGTTCCCAGCCTCAGCCCCTCTGGATCTAGTGGCTGCAGGGATGAGCAGCTTCTTGCTTTTCTCAAGGCCAAGAACAGGAAGGACACCCATGTTCCGCAGTGGCTCCTGTGCCAGGTACGCATGCACTCTGGGCCAGTCCCTGCACTGGGTACAGAACGCAGACAAACGGGATGCAGACCCAGACCCAGGGAGCTCCCCACAAGCTGGAGAGTTAGAAGTTGGAGAAAGCCATGTGAAGAGCTATAAAGCCAAGGCCACGCAGTGTAGCAGTTAAGAGTAATAAAGTCACGGTGTGGAAAGGCGCGTGGTGACGAGCTTAACCTTTGAAGTGCACCACACCTGGCTTGAGTGTCACTCATTAGCCTGGCCTGGTTATATAATCTCCCCGAGCTTCAACTTCCTCCCTAGAACCTATGGGCAGCGATAAAGTCAGCACAGGCCAGGGTTGGCACACAGGCCTTGGATTCAAAATGGTCCCAGTGTGAGGAGGGTCACCGTTGACTTAAAACTCTATCCTGTGAAACCAGTACCACACACACACACACACACACACACACACAACCTGTTTCCTCATCTCTAAAATGGGCTGAAAATACTGACCT
This sequence comes from Apodemus sylvaticus, assembly GCF_947179515.1. NCBI lineage: Eukaryota > Metazoa > Chordata > Mammalia > Rodentia > Muridae > Apodemus > Apodemus sylvaticus. The sequence goes on from NC_067481.1 coordinate 22,807,612, forward strand.
TGCAGTGTTCGAGGGATCTGAGCAACCACTGTGGAGAAGACGGTGCCCGGCCCACAGTCAGCCTCGGTGTTTGACAGCTGCCTCGGACACTGAATGTCATATGTTCATTAATAAAATTTAATTTGATTGAAATTGTTTAAAATTAATTTGATTGCTCCAAACATATTGCAAATATGGAACTGATCGTACATGTAATTCAGAATTGTACAATGCAATTCAGAAACTTAAAATTACAAAGGCTAAACAGCAGAACAGTCATTGTTTGAACCAAGTATCCCAGTGCCCCTCGTGAAACATTCCTGGGCTCTCACTTTCTTCAGCAGCCCTCTGAGGATGCCTGTGTATTCACAGACACACATGTCCTCTGAGGATGCCTGTGTATTCACAGACACACATGTCCTCTGAGGATGCCTGTGTATTCACAGACACACATGTCCTCTGAGGATGCCTGTGTATTTACAGACACACATGTCCTCTGAGGATGTCTGTGTATTCACAGACACACATGTCCTCTGAGGATGCCTGTGTATTTACAGACACACATGTCCTCTGAGGATGCCTGTGTATTTACAGACACACATGTCCTCTGAGGATGCTTGTGTATTCACAGACACACATGTCCTCTGAGGATGCCTGTGTATTTACAGACACACATGTCCTCTGAGGATGCCTGTGTATTTACAGACACACATGTCCTCTGAGGATACCTGTGTATTTACAGACACACATGCCCTCTGAGGATGCCTGTGTATTTACAGACACACATGTCCTCTGAGGATGCCTGTGTATTCACAGACACACATGTCCTCTGAGGATGCCTGTGTATTCACAGACACACATGTCCTCTGAGGATGCCTGTGTATTTATAGACACACATGTCCTCTGAGGATACCTGTGTATTCACAGTCACACATGCCCTCTGAGGATGCCTGTGTATTCACAGACACACATGTCCTCTGAGGATGCCTGTGTATTCACAGACACACATGTCCTCTGAGGATGCCTGTGTATTTATAGACACACATGTCCTCTGAGGATGCCTGTGTATTTACAGTCACACATGCCCTCTGAGGATGCCTGTGTATTTACAGACACACATGCCCTCTGAGGATGCCTGTGTATTCACAGACACACATGTCCTCTGAGGATGCCTGTGTATTTACAGACACACATGTCCTCTGAGGATACCTGTATATTTACAGACACACATGTCCTCTGAAGATACCTGTGTATTCATAGACACACATGTCCTCTGAAGATACCTGTGTATTTACAGACACACATGTCCTCTGAGGATGCTTGTGTATTTACAGACACACATGTCGTCTGAGGATGCCTGTGTATTCACAGACACACATGTCCTCTGAGGATACCTGTGTATTTACAGACACACATGTCCTCTGAAGATACCTGTGTATTCATAGACAGACATGTCCTCTGAAGATACCTGTGTATTTACAGACACACATGTCCTCTGAGGATGCTTGTGTATTTACAGACACACATGTCCTCTGAGGATGCTTGTGTATTTACAGACACACATGTCCTCTGAGGATGCCTGTGTATTCACAGACACACATGTCCTCTGAGGATGCCTGTGTATTCACAGACACACATGTCCTCTGAGGATGCCTGTGTATTTACAGACACACATGTCCTCTGAGGATGCCTGTGTATTTACAGACACACATGTCCTCTGAGGATGCCTGTGTATTTACAGACACACATGTCCTCTGAGGATGCCTGTGTATTTACAGACACACATGTCCTCTGAGGATACCTGTGTATTTACAGACACACATGTCCTCTGAGGATACCTGTGTATTCACAGACACACATGTCCTCTGAGGATACCTGTGTATTTACAGACACACATGTCCTCTGAGGATGCCTGTGTATTTACAGGCACACATGTCCTCTGAGGATACCTGTATATTTACAGACATACATGTCCTCTGAGGATACCTGTGTATTTACAGACACACATGTCCTCTGAGGATGCCTGTGTATTTACAGAGACACATGTCGTCTGAGGATACCTGTGTATTTACAGAGACACATGTCCTCTGAGGATGCTTGTGTATTTACAGAGACACATGTCCTCTGAGGATGCCTGTGTATTTACAGACACACATGTCCTCTGAGGATACCTGTGTATTCACAGACACACATGTCCTCTGAGGATACCTGTGTATTTACAGACACACATGTCCTCTGAGGATACCTGTGTATTTACAGACACACATGTCGTCTGAGGATACCTGTGTATTCACGGACACACATGTCCTCTGAGGATACCTGTGTATTCATAGACACACATGTCCTCTGAAGATACCTGTGTATTCATAGACACACATGTCCTCTGAAGATACCTGTGTATTTACAGACACACATGTCCTCTGAGGATGCCTGTGTATTTACAGACACACATGTCCTCTGAGGATACCTGTGTATTTACAGACACACATGTCCTCTGAGGATACCTGTGTATTTACAGACACACATGTCGTCTGAGGATACCTGTGTATTCATGGACACACATGTCCTCTGAGGATACCTGTGTATTCATAGACACACATGTCCTCTGAAGATACCTGTGTATTCATAGACACACATGTCCTCTGAAGATACCTGTGTATTTACAGACACACATGTCCTCTGAGGATGCCTGTGTATTTACAGACACACATGTCCTCTGAGGATACCTGTGTATTCACAGACACACATGTCCTCTGAGGATACCTGTGTATTTACAGACACACATGTCGTCTGAGGATACCTGTGTATTTACAGACACACATGTCGTCTGAGGATACCTGTGTATTCACGGACACACATGTCCTCTGAGGATACCTGTGTATTCATAGACACACATGTCCTCTGAAGATACCTGTGTATTCATAGACACACATGTCCTCTGAAGATACCTGTGTATTTACAGACACACATGTCCTCTGAGGATGCCTGTGTATTTACAGACACACATGTCCTCTGAGGATACCTGTGTATTTACAGACACACATGTCCTCTGAGGATACCTGTGTATTCACAGACACACATGTCCTCTGAGGATACCTGTGTATTTACAGACACACATGCCCTCTGAGGATGCCTGTATATTTACAGACACACATGTCCTCTGAGGATACCTGTATATTTACAGACATACATGTCCTCAGAGGATACCTGTGTATTTACAGACACACATGTCCTCTGAGGATGCCTGTGTCTTCACAGACACACATATCCTCTGAGGATACCTGTGTATTTACAGAGACACATGTCGTCTGAGGATGCCTGTGTATTTATAGACACACATGTCCTCTGAGGATACCTGTGTATTCACAGACACACATGTCCTCTGAGGATACCTGTGTATTCACAGACACACATGTCCTCTGAGGATACCTGTGTATTCACAGACACACATGTCCTCTGAGGATGCCTGTATATTTACAGACACACATGTCCTCTGAGGATGCCTGTATATTTACAGATATACATGTCCTCTGAGGATACCTGTGTATTTACAGACATACATGTCCTCTGAGGATGCCTGTGTATTTACAGACACACATGTCCTCTGAGGATACCTGTATATTTACAGACACACATGTCCTCTGAGGATACCTGTATATTTACAGACACACATTTCCTCTCAGGATACCTGTATATTTACAGACACACACGTGCAAATAGAGCACACATAAATGGTAGCCAACTCCAGGGGCCAGCAAGATGACGCAGCAGGCAAACCTTGACGACCTATGTTTGATTCCCAGGACCTGCATGTTGGAAGGAGAGGACAAACTCCTGTGAGTTTTTCTCTGACTTCTACATGTGTGATCTGACGTCCGCCTTCCAGAATAAATAAAATAAAGAATATCACAACTTGTAGAGGACACTGTGTTGCTCTGCCATCTTACCTCTCATTGCATAGAATATGTTCAACAACTTCCCTACCAGCATCACATCGAGTTGTCACTGTTCATTGGTGATTGCCTAGTACACCAGTGCACAGGGTCAGCACACAGTGGGTGGTGTACACTAGTGCACAGGGATGGCACACAGTGAGTGGTGTACACCAGTGCACAGGGTCAGCACACAGTGGGTGGTCAGGCATTCCCAGTCTTGGGTTGATATAAACAACACTGCAGTGAATAGGACACATGTTGTTTTGCAGAGGTCTTGATGGATGGGAAACTAGCTTTAGAAATAGTGAGATGTCTCTGTGGGCAAAGGTGCTTGCTGTTGAGTTCAACAACCCGCCTTCCATCCCTAGGCTCCACATGATGGAAGGAGAGAACCCACTCCTCTAAGTTGTCCTATGACCTCCACACCCTGGCAAACCCCACAATCACTAATATATATAATATCTAATTTTATACACCATATAATGAATAATAATACATAAATGCAATTCGTTATATTTAAAGCTGAAAAATTTATTTTCTTTTTAAATGCATTCATGTGTGCGAGTGCAGGTGCCCTTAGAGGTCAAAAGAGGGTGTCAGATCCCCTGGAGATGAAGCTACATGACTCAATGTGGGTCCCATGCAAGAACACTCTGTGTTCTTAACTGCTGAGCCATCTCTCCAGCCCACCTCTAAAATTTTGATACACACTGGGACTTATTATTTAGATAGTTATGCTGATTTTACCACAGTCAAGTAATACGTGATGTCCAGGTCCCCAAATCCCTAATAAATTGTAAGCTATTATTTCTTTTCTTTCCTTATTTATTTATTTCCTCCCTTTTCTTTATTCTCCTCTTTATTTTTATTTTTGTTTTGTTTTGTTTTGAGGTGGTATTTCTCTGTAACTCTGGCTGTCCTGGGACTCAATAGTGCTGGGATTAAGGGTGTGGACCACCACCTCTGCTTTTATTCTTAAGTTTTTGAAACCAGGTCTTATTTCAAAATCCAGATTGCGCTTGCACCTACCTCACCTTCTCCCCCATCCAGGGGAGATGTCAAGCTCGCACCAGCCTGCCCAGCACAATCCTTTCTGTATCTGACCTGTGAAAATTGAGATTTCCTGGCAATCTGAATTTGCATTTCTCTTCTCTTGAGGGAAGCTGGGTATTTCCATATATTTAAGTGTGGTTTGCATAGCCTTTGGTGGGAGTTGCCTTTATATTCTTTGTGCTTTTCCCTTCAAGGTTGCTGGTATCTTTCTTATCTGTAGGCATCTTATTGGGCTTAAAGATTTCAGCCTTTGGTCCGTGATAAGGGTTATTAGTATATTCCTACCTTGTCGCCTTCACACTTTATGTTGAACGAGGTTTCACATACTTCACTTTCCATCCTTGCTTCTAATTATTTACCTCCTTGTCTTATCTTTTCCAGTGAAAGCCTTCATATGACTTGGACTTTCACTAGCATTATCTGGTTTACAGCTTATAACTTCCCCATGAGACTGGTGGGGATACTACCTTGGGAGGTGGCCCTCCACCATGCAGAGGCTCATGGGAGGTAGCCCTCCACCCGTGCAGAGGCTCATGGGAGGTGGCCCTCCACCTGTGCAGAGGTGCATGGGAGGCGGCACTCCATTGGGCAGAGGCTCATGGGAGGCAGCCTTCCACCCTTGCAGAGGCTCCGGCAGTGTCTCTTCATGTCTTCCAAAGGTGTTTTAGTAGCATTCTGCTTGTATTGTCGAATGATTCTCTCTCTCTCTCCGGAGTAAACAGCGCTTTGCTTAAGCCTTGTTACAGGGGTTGATTTCCTAAAGCATGGTTTTGTTTTGTTTTTCCCTGCAATGCAAAACCCATGGCTTATGTAGCATCCTTCAGGGCCAAGCTTTGCATCGTCCCCATGGTAACTGATGGGCACGAGAACTCGATGCCAACGCACTCAAGCACCTTCAGGACTTGACAGGGTCTCATGCTGTTGTCCAGGTTGGCTTGGCACTCATTGGGTAGCTTAGGCTAGTCTGGACCACATGGTAATCCTCCTGCCTCAGCTTCTCAAGTGCTGAAATTACAAGTGAGCCACCACACTTGGAAATCTGGAGGTGGGTGGGTGGGGGAGGGTTGTGTCTTTTGAGAACATCTGTAAAGCTGTAGCAAAAACAACTTGTTAGCTTGAAAGGAAAAGTTCGATCTTTTTAGCTTGTGGTGATTCAGTAGCTGGGTAAACTGAGGCTGTGACTGGGCTAAAGGTCACCTGTTCCAGACTGAGTCTTCAGCTAGGCCTCTTAGTTCACCCCACACGCTTTGCTATGCTAAGGTGTCCTTCCGCTCACCCACAGTCACGTGATCTTCTGAGCCCATGATTGCCGGTCTCTCTCATGATTTTTCATAGCTTCATAGATGTTCAGTGGATCTTATGCTTTCGACTGGTGGGCTACAAGCTCTAGTGAACATCTGAGTGGATGTTCAGAGTTTATTAAAAATTCAGTGTTGTTGGCCACTGTAGCTGCATGCCTGTAATTGCAGCTCTTGGGAGGCTGAGGCAGGAGCAGTTGGAGTTTGAGGTGGACTTGGGTTATATAGCCAAAACTCTGTCTCCAGCCAAGCAACAGAACAAAAACCAAATACAGTTAGATTTATTAATTATGTAGCCTCATTTACAAAAATGTAACTTTGTGGCAATGCATGTTATAAAATAACTCTTGCGTTCAGAGACTGGAACTTTTGCTGGACCTCATAGCCAGGTTAATGATACACCTTGAGGTCACTTAAGACTTAAGGCTGCCTTCCTACCGTGTGCTCCGAGCGTTTGTTTAAGCCGTCTTTAAGAGCACACTGTAACAACCAACCTTGCTTGCCTGGGATTTCCCAAGTAATCAACTTTGTACGATCTAAGTTGGTGCATAGTTGCAATCCTAAGCTATGCACTCTCCCATGACCCTGATCTAGAGCAATGTCCATACAGATGTGTGTCATGGTAAATAAACGTTGGAAACAGCAAGTAGGTTGAAATCAATCTTAGAAAGTGAATACCACCATGAATGTTAGAAACAGCGTGGCTCATTGTTGACACGTCTGTTTGCAGTGATGGCACGCGTATTACCTGGGTCAGTGACAGTTTGTTGTCTGGGTCAGTTGGAGTCAGTGACTTAATTCCTCGTAAAAACTCGGTTAAATATTTATGTGAAGTGTCCCTCATAGCCTCTAGGCTCCGCCCAACAGGCTTGGCTCACATATAACAGGACTCTTCATCATCTCTGTCTCTCTCTCTCTCTGTCTCTCTCTCTCTCCTTCTCCCTCTCCCTCCTTATTTTCTCTCTCCCCATCCTTTCCTCTCCTCCTTCTTCCCCTTTTCCCTCCCTCCCTTTCTCCTTCCCTTCCTTTCTCTCTCTCTCCCTCCCTCCCTCCCTCCATCCCTATTTTCTCTTTCCTCCTGTCTTCTCTCCTCACTTGTTCCTTGCTGGCCTTTTCCCTTCTTTCTCTCTCTGTCCATCTCTGTCTCCTTTCTTTCTTTGCCTCTACTTCATTCCCCAGACTCCCTTTCTATGTCCCAAATAAACGTCCTTTTATACTAGGCCTGTCCTATGGGTGATACCTCGGTCAGTGGGGGCTCCTCAGCAGGAGCCTGCTAAGGCTCCCCTCCAGCAGTATCACACTGCTGTTTTATAAGACGTATCACTTTCTCTATGTGATGCTTTCTGTGCCATTCAATAAACATAGAGCAAAGACCTTTGTTACAATCATACAGACACAGATAAAGGGACAGACAGCGTTCAGGCACACTCAGACTCATACAAACAAAAGAAGATACAGGAGAGAGAAGTAGAGAATTCAAATCTCAGCTGGCTTTTGGTTAAACTACTCCAAGGGAAGTTCTTTTTTGTGTCCTTTCCTTAATGCAACACCGACACACATTATTGGTGATGTATTTGTTACTTATGCATTTAAACTGACACAGTAACCTGGTAACAATGATCCCCAGCCAGCATTGTATTGTTATTATTTTAATTAGTTAAATTCCATTTTATTTATTTATTATTGAGACAGTGGCTCACTAGGTAGTTCTGGCTGGCCTGAAACTCTATATAGATCAGGGTTACCTCAAACTCACAGAGATCTGCTTACCTCTGCCCTCTAAATGCTCAGTTTAAAGGCATGAGGCACCACTACAGGCAAGAATCAGCATTTTACACAGCTTTCTTCCCTGGTGCTTCTGTTCAGGAACCTGAAGTCGGAGAGCCCATGAAGAAAGCCTCTGTGGTAGAGCTGCTTGCCAGGGCCAGAGAGCTTTGATCCAGGTGACTGGATCAAAGATGGCTTGATGGGGAGGGGCCTGATGCTGGAGGCCAGTTCTAGGGGTCATGCTCCTTTATTCTTGAAGCAATGAGAATAGAATTATGGGAGGGGCACAGGGCGGGGCCACAGGGACAATCCAGATAGCCATTAGCTCTTGTGTTCCCACTTCAGAAAGCTCTGCACCTGCCTGGGAGACTCACCTAAAGCTTTGTGTTACCTTTTGACTTCAAAATTGGCTGGCTTTTCCAGGGAAGGAAATCTAACCCAGCAGAGTAAACTCCAATATCTGTTGGGCATCTGCAGCCTTTGCTACTTTTGTTCTTTTTTTTGACACAGTGGTTAGGCTGCAGGGTTCAGGGCCAGATCCTCTGAGCTTAAATTCCACCCTGACCCTTAAAAACCTCAGTATACATAAAAATTGTTGGTTTCTTAGTCAGGGACCTGGGATGATTTCAGCAAGCTTGTGTGTGTCACCCACAAATGGAGCCGGTGCACAGAGGGAATGAAACATATCAAGCCTGTGTGTACAAGTGACAGGGTCACCTGTCACCAAGTCACTTACCAAAGCTTCTCTCCATTACTCAGGGTGTCGTCTTCTACCCACATGCCCCTGCTGCTGACCCAGGCCTGGCTCCCAGCTCAGATTCCTTTCCGAGTCCTAGTGGCTCCACAATGCCCCTTCTCTGACCCTGGCCTGTCACCAACTTCTGTCAGGACCCTCCAGCAATTGCCTTGAGCTTCTAGGATCCAGGATAGGAAATTATCCACCATGGGCAGGTCGCCCGGGTTCAGAGTACCTGCCTGATGCTCGATTGGAAAGCAAATGGAGACACATGGGGGGCACCTCCTTGCTTTCCCCACATCCATCAGGTATCTGATGCTCCTTGCTCTCCCCACACAGGTATCTGACCTATAAACCTTAGGTTGTGCTGAGACAGCAGACTGAAGGTAAATGCTATAGAAGCTGGGTATGCAAAATGAATGAGATGCTATGTGTGTGTATGTGTGCATGCAAGAGGAGTGCATATGAATATGCATGCATATATGTGTGTATAGGCTTATATAAGTGTATAAGCAATATGTATATATTTGTACATTTGCACGTGCATGTGTTTATATAAGTGTATGTGTATCTGTGTATGTGCATGTGTGTCTGTGTGTGTGTAAGCACACACATGGTCAAGTGTCTTGGTATGTGTGTATATGCATATGTATCTGTATTTGTGTCTGTGTGTAGGCTTGTGTGTATATGTGAATGTTTGTATGTACAGTGTTTGTGCATATTTATGTATATTAGCATGCATGTGTGAATATGTGTGCAAATGCATGTGTGGGCATGTTTTTGTGTGAATGTGTGTGTTTGTGTGTGCATGAATTTTTGTTGGTATGTATGCATGTTCAAATAACTATCCAATTGAATGCATGTATACTTGCATAAGAGTTTATGGATTTGTATTTATGTGTGTGTACATGTGCTTTTAGGTATGTGTGTGCATGTATATGTACATGTTTGTGTATCCTCATATGTGTGTATACCTGTATGTGCACATGGATGTATCTGTGTGTATGTGACACATATGTGTAATATGGGAATGTGTACAAAAGTGTGATATGAGAGAGATGTGTGCAAATATAAATGTGTGTGATTGTGTGTGTATGAGTTTTTGTTGGTATGTATGAGTTTGAATGCGTATCAGTGTGAAGATGTGTCGGCATGTTCTTAAGTCAGTGTGTGAGTGGGAGCCCAAGTCAATGAGTGCACATGTCAGCGTTTGTATGAGCGTGCTTGTTTGTGTGAGAAGGCCAATCAGTGTGTGATGTGTGGTGTGTGTGTGTGTGTGTGTGTATGTGTGCACACGCATATTGGTGACTGTTTATATGAGTGGGAGTGTGTGCAGGTTCCTGTGTGGTGAGTTTGAAGTGATGAGCACTGAAGCTCACTTCAGCCAGGAGCACCCAGGACCGGGGCTCAGCGTTCTGTCTTTACAGTCACCAAAGTGTCTTCCAGCTGTCCTTAGAAGTACCGCCTTTCCTTCACACCCTCTGCCACTCTGGTCCTGAGACTCAAACTGATCCCATGGTCTTACTGGGGGTGGGGGCAGTAATTGGATAAACACTCAAATCAGTGCAGACAGACATCAGGCCAGTGTCCTCATGGTATAACCACGGCAGGCCAGTGCTCCCCCAGACCTCGGGTGTCCCTTACAGCCAGCTCCAGCCCTTTTATACGTCATGGTCACCAGGTTTCATTTTTTGCTCCCTACCCCGAGCCCAATGCCCTAGAGAGCAGCCGAGGGCTCCTCAGTGCTCCCAGGAGCAAAGCTCTTTCCTTGAAGAACAGCATTCAGTTCCTTAGTGAGACTGGGCCCCGTGCTCCCACCCAACCTCCTCTGGCTTCACCTCCTGCACACTGCCTGGCTCACCTCCCAGATGCCCCACCTGTGGTCTGGGAGATGTTTCTCTAACACACCTGGCTTCTTTCCCACACAGGGACTCTGCCTGCACTCTCAGTCTGCAAGGCTCTCCTGCTGAGGAAGGAACAAGATTCTAGTCCTCATTTGAGTGTCTTTTCCTAGCTCACCCCAGAGAGGCCTTCCCTGACCTCCCTCAACACCCCTGATGCTGCCCTGCCCAGTGTGTCCTGCCTCCTTCCTTTTTTTTTAAAAAAAGATTTATTTATTTCTTTTATGTATATGAGTACATTGTAGCTGTACAGATGGTTGTGAGCCTTCATGTGGTTTGGTTGCTGGGAATTGAATTTAGGACTTCTGCTCGCTCCAGTTATTCCGGCCCATATTATAAATTTAAGTACACTGTAGCTGTCTTCAGGCACACCAGAAGAGGGCTCGCTACAGATGGTTGTGAGCTACCATGTGTTTGCTGGGATTTGAACTCAGGACCTTTGCTGAGCCATCTCTCCAGTCCCCTTCTGGCTCCTTAATCTGCTACCAACCTAACTCTCCACGATCCATTGTGGGAATGTGCTTCAGCCTGGCAGGAAGCTTCGGCTAAGCCCAGAAGTTGCCCACAGAAGGTAGCCATAGCTACTTGATATAATTTCCAAAGGGCTTCTTTATTCCTCTACCATAGCAAATGACTGTTGAATGAGATAAGCACTGGGGTCAGCCTGGAGCAAGATTCTGAGTTAGAGGCCTTCAGTGTGCAAGGGTGTTTTCAGGGGTCAGTGGGAACAGGGGGAACCCAGCCTGAGGGGAGGAGGTAGGGGTGCAGGGAGACTGCTGTAGCTCTGGTCCCTCTGGAAATCTGGATGCTTTTTTTCCTATCTCTGGCCTTACAGACACACACACACATACACACACACACACACACACACACACACACACACACAGAGAGAGAGAGAGAGAGAGAGAGAGAGAGAGAGAGAGAGAGAGAGAGAGCTTGCTCCCTGGAGGCACACTAAAGCACCAGGTGGCAGGAGTTTCTTTTGTCCTAGAGGAAGTCCACTGACATTCCTGGTCAGGATTAGCATCTTCTCAGGTGAGGTTAGAGAGAGTCCCAAACTCCATCTAGTCAGCTCAGGCTTCACAAGATCTGTCATTTTTAAAATGTAAAGCTCTTGAATGCAGTGTCCTAGAGACTTCGTCCCCAGTGAGGAGGGATAGCCTTGAAGGCAGACAGACCCTGGCAGAAGAGAAGATGGCTGGCTGGCCAGGGAGGGAGAAGAGGCTCTAGGCAATCAGGGCAGCTCTGGGACACCCTGGCACACCCCATGCCTCCTTCCTCATCCTAGAGGCCTTGACCTGGGGCAGGGCAGGATCTCCAAATAATGTCCATGTAGAACAGGGGAGCATAAGGCTGAGTTACCTCTGGGCAGGGAGAGCTGGGTCCCACCTTGTGTGGAGAAGCCTGTGCTTTCTCAAGTCCACATTCACTCAGCTAAGTCGACTTTAGCCTTTGTGGGACATGGAATGTGGCACCCGATTGTGCGCCCTCCCTCCACTTTAGCCAAGACAGGGACTGTGTCCACAGGACTCCCTCCCCCTTCCTCTCCCTCCCACACATTTGCTTTGGTTCTGGTCTGGCTGCTTCCCCTCTCCCTGAGGGCTCATAAAGGAGCACCATGGGTCATTCTGACTCAGAGCACTGTCCCTTCCAGTTACCTCTAGCAGGAAGTACCTGAAATGAGCCATTGTTGGCCCCGAGTTCCCAGAGTGCCACTCACCCAGCCTGGCAGGGAAAGACAGAAAACAAAATTCCCCATTCTCCAGCAGAGGACCCGGACCAGCACTGTTTGGAGTCTAACCCAGTGACTTCTGATGCCACACACAAACAATTAAAACTTAACCCCTAGTGGCCCCCAGTGCCTCACTTCAAATGGCTGCTCTCAGAGAAAGAGGAGTAGCATTATCAAATTCACTGCCTCAAGATAAAGCCTGCTCTTTTGAACTCTGGTCCAGCAAATACCACCTCACACAAGTAGCCCAGTTAGCTAAGTTAGATAACTTCTCTTCCTGATGAAAAAGGACCTCATTCTCCTGCAGAGGTGTGATGTTTCTGGCCACAGTGTTTTATTCTTTATTAAAAAAAGGATTTAAATATTTTTATATTATATGCATGTTTGCCTGTCTCGCAGATGCTGACCCGGTGGCTGCTGGCCCACACAGAGTACACTGTGACCTGAGCCAGTATCATTCTTGTGGGGCTGAGAAGCATTGCCTCGAAGCCTTCCTAGCTAGTATGGGGATGCCCGAGGGGCCTCACAATGCTTCCAGAGTGTCTGACTTTTGGGGAATCAGAGCAGGAAGGAGTCTTCCTCCAGGTCATGAGGGCCAGAAGAGCCTACAATGCATCAGATGTTCCCAAAATTCCTCTCAAGTTTACCTCTTTCTGTGCTTCATAAAACCATCTCCTGAGATCCAGGGCTTCCCAGAAGGCCCCTCCTTCCCATGCCTGTTCCCCCTTTCAAAATATTCTGTTTTCTTTCTAGATCAAGACCAGAGAATGTCAGTGGGATATGGGGGTGCACATGGCGAAGGAAGAGGGTGGTACTGTATCATATGTAGCCAATTCTAGTCTTTGTTTGTGTGTGTGCATTTGCATATGTGCATATAGGTACAGAGGCCAGGTCAATGTGGTGACACTCCTCAGTTCTTCAGGAGCCATTTCTTTCTATCTATCTATCTATCTATCTATCTATCTATCTATCTATCTATCTATCATCCATCTGTCTTCTCTCTGTCAGAGAGGGATTCTCATTTCTTATTGATCTGGAATACTCCAGGGATCCACCTGCCTCTGCCCTCTAGCATGGAGATTAGAAGTTTGTACCGCCATGCCTGGTTTTATTTATTTATTAATGTGAGTCCTTTGGATCTGTATTCATTATTTTTCTATTGCTGTGATAAAGCACCATGGCTGAGGAAACCTACCGAAGGGAGGGTTTATTTGGCTTCTGGTTCCAGAGGGATAAGTGACATTCACGATGGTGGAAGAGCGTGGCAGAAATCCTCAGACACGACATCTGGAGCAGTTGTCAGGGAATTATACCTTGAACTGCAAGCATGAAGCAGAAAGGGCACACTGGAATGGCATAAGGTTTTGACATCTCAAAGACTACCCCTCTCCCCTTAGTGACAAACTTCCTCCAACAAGGCCACACCTCCCTAAACAGCACTTCCAAATGGGGACCAGGCACTCACATGCCCAAGACTACATGTACGGGATGTCTCATTCAGACCACCACAGGCTCAAATTCAGGGTCTCATGCTTGCATAGCAAGCACTTTACCAAGAGTCATCTCCTCATCTCTGAATGCAGCCAGCTCTAAACGTCAATTAGACACAGTGTTTCGTGGATAGTATTTAATTTAAAAACAAACAATGCACAAATACATTCTCGCAAAAGTGGAAACCACACAGACAATGTCCACTTCTGCCGTTTAATCAGCTTCTCCCTGAGAAAACCTCTCTAGCTAGTCAGTCTGGACATTTCCGTATCAACACACTCATATCTGTATTCATATACACCTGTAGAAATAAGTCATCTTTCAACCATATGCTAATGTGCATTTGTCATATGATGCGTCATAGTCTCCTGCTGCTTTTATTATACCCAACAACTCGTTCTTAGGGTTTTCCAAGTCACCATGTGCTGACATTACTCATTCTAGTTGATTTCTGCTCCTATTCCTCCTCAGATGTTATGAACTTAGCTACCTGCTCACCTGTAATTGCTTCTGTCTTCACTATTGCAACAAGGCTTCCAGGATCACCTTTTGCCATGTCTGCCTGATTAAGGCATTATCTGGGGATAAATGAGAAGAGTTGGCCAGGTGGCTTGTGTGGGGATGGGGGTGGGGCAGTGCTGCTTGTAGAAACTGTCACCCAGTCCTGTTCACCTTCCTTTCCAGATACTTGGTGCCCCGGATTCCAGACCTCCTCTGAGTTTCCTGTTCTGTTCTCTTCCTAAACCTTAGGCTTTGAGTCTCTCCTACTAGATCCTTGTTTTTGAGAAGACGGTTCATCTGCTGCTGCTCTCCTGCCTCTCACGTTCTCTAGACATCTCTTCATTCCTGTCTCTGCAGGGCTTTAGGAAGGGCTAATGCCAGACATGCACAGCCAATCTGCTCTTTCTCCTTCCTTCCTTCCTTCCTTCCTTCCTTCCTTCCTTCCTTCCTTCCTTCCTTCCTTCCTTCCTTCCTTCCTTCCTTCTTTCCTTCCTTCTGCCCTTCCTTCCTTCCTTCCTTCCCTCCCCCCTCCTCCTTGTCTTCGTCCTCCTCGTCCTCATCCACCTCCTCCTCCTTCTTCTTCCTCCTTCCCTCTTCCTCCTCCTCCTCTTCCTCTTTGAGACAGATATCTCCTGAGTGCTGGTATTAAAGGTGTGGCCCCACGATTTCATCAAAGCACATAACTCCTTATGTGTTGTCAGGCTCTTAGTGAGGGGATCGGCTTATATTTAAAGCCGTACCTTAGCACCTAGCAACATGCCTGGCGTGGATGAAGGGGTTTGGGGCATGCCTGGGTTTAGTGAATGACAGGGTGAGAGGCACCTTGAGTACTCCATGTTGGGAAGAGGATTGCCTCATAGGTGATGGGCTGCTGACTTACTCAATGGCTGAGTTCATGAATTTTCTGCACGTCTACCTTTTCCTTCTCCAGCATGAGTTTATCCCTTCTGCTAGGCAGAACTTGGAGGAGGAGCTGTGCTTGCATGGCCCAGTGACTTACCAAGTGACTGTACAGGAGTAAGAAGGTTGAGTAAGGACCTCGGTGGGTGATGCTATGACTTCCTCAACTGGACAAGTCTTTCTCCAGGCTACTGGAGGAAAGTGCCTGACCTTTATACAGTGAAATCAGGAAAAGCCATATGGTGGGAACTGTGGCTCTAGGGGGGTTAAAGGTCTGTGCTTGAAGCCTCGCTTCAACTCTTACCTTGGTTTAGCTGTTAGCCTTTTGGGCCTGAGTTTTCTTGACTATAAAATAAGGACAATAATACAAAATTTACCAGATTACTTGAGATAATGTATGCAAATTCTTTCAGGATGGCCCTGGATAGTAGAGTTGGCAATGGTCACCTGCTGTCACCACTGTTACTTTCATTATTATTTTGTCACCATGCTGTCACAGCTCATATACACCATTCCATTCTTGTTGGGGGTTCACGCTCCCAGATTCCTTCCAGTGGCCCCCAAGCCTTTCCACACTTTCTCATAGAGAGATTAAGAAATTTCCCCTACCTTGAACTGCTCTCCTATGAGAACTAGAGATCTTGTCTAAGTGGAAAACCTTCTGGAATGTATCCAGATGGAAATGGAGAGTCCCCACCTGATAGTCAGGGCTTGGGAAGTGATCTTGGCTCTCTTCAGGAGGCATGTGACCTTAGACAACTGAGTTACTTCTCTGAGCCCTTGGATTGGTGCAGCCTTTCCTGTCATCTGG
Source organism: Apodemus sylvaticus (assembly GCF_947179515.1). Lineage (NCBI taxonomy): Eukaryota > Metazoa > Chordata > Mammalia > Rodentia > Muridae > Apodemus > Apodemus sylvaticus. The sequence continues at coordinate 22,823,716 of NC_067481.1, forward strand.
AAGCTATTAAGATTCACCAGACAAAGGAGCCTGTGGTCCTATGTATTGGTAAAATGTGAATAAACAGAGTTAGACAATACTACTCATGATTGTAAATATGACAATCATATACTATTTAATACTAACAAAATTATATGATAAAATAATAATAACAAAGCAATTTGAGTGGTAACTATTAGCCAGATGCTCTGATTAAGCCCTTCACAAGCACCATACCATTGATTCTTTGAAGTAACTCCATGAAATAGGCCTCCTCCTCTTCCTCCTCCTCCTCCTCCTCCTCATTTTACAAATGAGATAAGTTTTCATGGCCTCTAGTACTGTGCATGGTACATTTAAAACTCAGCTAGAGCCACTGGTGTTACGGACAAGGTCCTTTCCCACAAGGCTCTCATCACAGCTGGGGGAGGCTGGATTGAATCCTTCCTGGGGTTCCTTCCAGCTGACCTTGCACTCTGGCCCCGAGAACCCTGGCTTAGGAAGGGAGCTCCTGTGACTTGCTTCTCTTCTCCTGAAGACAGAGTGACCTGAGACCCTCAGTTCCATCTGGTATATGTGAGGGGTTCATTCTGCTTTCCTGAGATCCTGCTCTGTTCAGAGCCACTTAGCTCTAGCTTAGATACTGCTGAGAGAGAGGGAACAGGGTTTTCTTTCTGCATGGGCCCTCAGTGACAGGATCACAGGCCAGCCTGTCTTTGGGGGTAGGAAGAGCTATTTATGGGCTGGGCATTCTTGGGAGGGCGAGCAGAGCCTCTATCAACTCTCCAAATCCTAGGTTGTGGGGCTGGAGTCAAGAGGTGGGAATCTGAGCAGTTTGGCTGTAGGTCTCTGGCAAGTTACCGCCTCTCCAGAGTGGTCCCTTTATCTTTGAGATGGGCCAAAAAGCTTGTTTTCTTTGGGCTGTCGTAGGCTCCAAAGATATCTGAAAAGGCTTTGTAAGGTTGCTCCCAGGGAAATGTCACTCTGGTAGGAGTGACAGAAAGCTCTAGAAGCCAAGGGAACATAGAGCCCAGTTATTTTCCTAGCACTGTTATCCTTCCTAGCCTCTGTTTCTGGATACAAAGTCTTTTTCTAAAACCCACCAGCCAGGCCTGAGTGATAGGGGCAGGCCTGGATTTAAAGCACAGTAACAGATTATCTGGCCAATCTCTTCCTTCACCTCCCCCAGGGAGCAGGCCTCCTCCTGAGGGCCAGATAAGGAATGACTCACAGTGGCTAGCTAACCCTGGCCACTAAAACCTTTATGAAGTTTCAGCCACACCCTGCTTCCTGACCAGCCCGGGCTCCCTAGAGTTCTTCTACCAGTGATTCCCTAATTTATAGTCACTCACAGAAGGTGTGTGTGTGTGTGTGTGTGTATGTCTGTGTGTGCAAGTCAAATGTGTGTGTATGTATATATAAATGTATGTGTGTGTGCATGTGTCTATATGTATGTGTGTGTGCACGTGTGTATATGTGTGTGTGCACAAAATCAAGTGTATGTGTATGTGTGTGCCTAAGTGTGTTTGTATGTTTAAGTGTGTATATGTGTTAGTGTGTGCACCTGTATATGTGTGTATGTATGTGCAAGTATGTGTACATAAATGCAAGTATGTGTATATGTGTGTGTAAGTATGTGTGTGTGTGTATGTGCATATGTGTTGTGTGTAAAAGTATTGTTGCTGCCTTCTCCTGGAGTGGATGGTGGCTAGAAGGACAGTGCTGGCTTTTAGAGGAACAATTCTTCATCTAGTCATAGAAAACCCGCTGAGAATGTGAAGAGAAGAGAACTGACTTTGAACACTCTCCCTTTCACAGGGGGAAACTGAGGCCTTTGAGATAGGAAGTGGTTGGCCCATCTCCCTGTCTCCCAACCCCTCTCTCAGGAGGCATAGGAGTTCTGTCCCCAGATAGAGACAGCTCTGACAAAAGAAGAAGGCACTGTGGGGCACCACAAAGGACTGTTGAGATGGGGTGGTCAGGAATTTGGGGAAGGGGGGCGTGAAGCTATTGAAGCACCCCTGCAGTGTGTATCAGGGAGCCTGACCCAAGGGAAAGATCCAGAAAGACCTGGAATTGTTGCCCTGGGGGCTGGGAGTGGAGACGGGGCTCCTTCCATTATGAAGATGTCCTGCTCTGCTCTGTGCAGCTGACTTTAGCTCCCTCTCTCCTTCACCTCTGCTCTAGGAGGGTTCTGAGGCCCCCTGGGTTCAGCCTGCAGCCTTTTAACACCTCATCAGAACTGCTCAAGGCCGGCAGCTTCCTTTCCATTTCTGTCTCTGGGTGGAAGGTGCCAAATACCTTATGGGCAAGTTATCTGCCTCAGCCAGGCGCAGAGTCCTCACCATGGGAATATTAAAGAAACTCAATTGTTACGTGCCTTGTGAGAAGGGTGGAGGGGTCCTGGTGGGGGTGAGGGTTGAGTTTCTGAGCTGGGTCAGCCATGCTGCGGGTTAGGTTTGAGTAGTTACAGGATTGTGAAGAAGCCACTTTGGTGGCCTCCCATGTTTCCTGCAGCTGTACTTATTGTTACCTATTGTATGGCTACAGCAGGGTGGGGCAACCTTGTCCTCTCAGGAAATCAGGAGGCCTGGAGCTTAGAGTGCCCTCAACAGGAATTTGTCAGGGACTAATGCGGAATCAGGGAAGGAAGGTGGTCTCTAGCACCAGGTGGAAAATTTCCAGTGGGGAGTAGAAATCTGGTGTGTGTGTGTGTGTGTGTGTGTGTGTGTGTGTGTGCACGCGCGCACGCGCACGTGAATTATTATCACAAAGAGAGGGATTTATTAGCATGATTCCAGAGGGGGCACTCTCAAAGTGGGCACTGAGTTGGGGCTCAGAGGGGTGTGATTTCTAAGGGTGTCAAATTCCTGGAGGTTTTAAAGGGCCAGAGTGATACTGTCACTCCGGAAGTTAGAGTTGTCTAAGCTTGTGTAGTAAGGGGCTGAAGGGCCAGAAAAAGGACGTGCCGTGCTGCTAGTAGCTTTGGAGTGGGCTGGGGTGGGGCAGCTCTGGGAAGGACTGAGACCTCTGGCTCCTGGGAGGGGAGAGGTAGGAGCAGAATCGCCAGGAATTGACCAATGGGGGAAAGCGCCCATGTTTGCTCTCCGGAGCTTGGAAATTTCTGATACCCGCCCCTTCAACATCTCCATCCCACCCCCCTCCCGCCCCGGGCATAAAAAGTCCCAGGTGAGGGCTTCGTCACTCCTCCTGCGGTCAGCAACTCTCAGACCTGCGTCCCTTGTCCCTCCGCTCAGGTCTTCCTCCTCACTATGACTTCCTATAGCTATCGCCAGTCCTCAGCCATGTCTTCCTTTGGGGGCATGGGTGGGGGTTCCGCGCGCTTTGGGTCAGGGAGTGTTTTCCGCGCACCCAGCATCCACGGGGGCTCAGGCGGCCGCGGCGTGTCCGTGTCCTCCACCCGCTTCGTGTCCTCGTCCTCTGGGAGCTATGGCGGAAGCCGCGGTGGAAGTTTTAGTGGGACCCTGACTGTGTCCGATGGGCTACTGGCTGGCAATGAGAAGATCACCATGCAGAACCTCAACGATCGCCTCGCCTCCTACTTGGACAAAGTGCGCGCCCTGGAGCAGGCCAATGGCGAGCTGGAGGTGAAGATCCGCGACTGGTACCAGAAGCAGGGACCCGGGCCCTCCCGGGATTACAGCCACTACTTTAAGACCATCGAGGACTTGCGCGACAAGGTGGGCAGGGGCAGGGCCCTGGGAGGTGCACCTGTTGGGGTGCTGCAGCAGGGCGGGGAGGTTGTGGAAACTCAGCCCGCGGGTGGGCAAGCCCGTTACAACGAACCGCAGGGTGGGGCACAAAGTCTGGGCTGGACCCTGGGATTAGTAGAGGCTGGGTGGAAGGGAACTGAGACAGGTTAAGTGGGTGGGGCTTTTAGAGGCGTTGAAAGCCTGCTAGGAGAGAGGGACCGAGTTATACAAAGAGAGAGCAATTTAACACAGCTTTGGGCTGCCCAGAGATAAAGGTCCCAGCTGCAGCCTCAGCTAGTGGGTTGTGGGTGGGGTGTGGGTGGGGTGTGGGTGGGGGCGGGATGGGGCGCTGCAGGATATTAGTCTTCAGGATATTAGTCTGTAGGCTCAGAGTTCACCTGAGCCAGTGGCCCTCTGGGGCAGGGTGGGGGTGGGCGGGTCTTAAGCATTGTTTTCTCTGGGTTGTCTGGTTTTCTTCACAGCAGCTGTCCTCTCACTTCTCTGCAGCCCAGGGGACCACCCAGGCTCACAAGGAGCTATGAGAAGAATGTAAAAAACCTGGGGGCTGCACAGTAAAACATTCTTTTAAAAAAAACCTTCCAAGTCAGGCGTGGTAGTGCAGGCCTGTTATCCCAGGACTAGGTGTGGAGGTTAGAGGTTGAGTTTGTAGCCATGCTCAGCTACAGTTAACTTGAATCTAGTCAGGGCTACATTGAGTCTCTAGGCTCCCACCTCTCCGCCAAACGGCACAGCCAGCCAGCCAGTCAGCCAGACTGACAGATGGACAGATGGACAAACGGAGAGACAACAACTCCAACACGAAACAAAAATAAAAAATAAAAATAATTTGTTTAGTAGGTAAGAGGGAAGGTAGAGGTCGTGACCCTCTGCTTCTGTGGACCTCTCTCCTCGAGCACCAGATACAGAGAAGACAGCCTGCACGTCTCTATGGGCTCCAACATCCAACAGGCTGCTTGGGTGGGGCACAGCCCTCACTCCTAGAGAAGGGCTGCGTCCTGAAGAAACGCACCAGAGACCAGGCAGGCATTTGGTAGCTTCCTCTCCACTAGTTCTTGCCACATGCGGTTCTCACCACATGCAGTTCTCAAGAGCATTTCCCAGTGCTGTGTGAACTCAGCCCGAAGCTGGGGATACAGCAAGCAGCGATAGTGGTGCTTTTTGACCGGGTGATGGGCAACTCGAATCCTAGGCAGCACACATCCTTCTCCTGCCTTGTCCCTTCCCCCTCCCACACACCCAGCACACACATCTCAAAGCAATTCTTACTCCTCTGTGAATGCTCTCCTCTGATTTTTATATTCTGCTGTTTTCTACAACAGATCCCTCCCAAACTATCAATGTAGCGGAGCGTGGTGGCTTATACCTATCATCCAGCGTTTAGGAAACTGAGGCAGGAGGGGGGAACCGGGAAAGGGAAAGTCATTTGGAATGTAAACAAAGAATATAGAAAATAAAAAAAAGGAAACTGAGGCAGGAGGATGATGAAGTCAATGCCAGTTGAGCTGCATAGCAAGGACTCTGTCTCAAAAAATGTCAAACCAGAGCCGGGGTGAAGTGGCACATTCCTTTAATGCCAGTGTTTGGGGAGGCAGAGGCAGGTGGATCTCTGTGAATTCGAGACCAGCATGCAGAGTGAGTCCAGGACAGCCAGGGCTACACAGAGAAACTCTGTCTCGAACCCTCCTAACCTCTCACCCCCAAAGACTAACAAACCAGAGAAAACCAAACCAAACCAAACCAAAAACATTGAACCAAAATAATCATGCAGGTTATGACTAGGGGACACGATGAGTGGCCGGAACCTTAATCTTTGAAAGACACTGAGCCCTTGTACTTAAACTGGTGGTAAGCTTGATGATTTGAATGAACCCCTCAGACCAGAGAGTCTTCAGATTGGGTAAACTCAGGATTTCTAGTCACGTGTAATGCAGCACTAACTTAAGAGTGAGGCTGACTGACCATGAAGGGGGTACGAGGTGCCTGGCACATCGTTGAAGGCAGAACGTGCTCTAAGTGTGGGATACAGACAGGGACAAGTGTTTCTTTTCTTATTTTTTTTAAAAAGATTTTGTTTATTTCTTGATTTTGTTGTATATTGGTGTTTTGCTTGCATGTGTGTCTGCGTGAGGATGATCAGTCCCGTGGAACTGGAGTGGCAGACAGTTGTGAGCTGCCACGTGGGTGCTGGGAATTGAACCCTGGTCCTCTGGAAGAATATCCAGTGCTCTTAATCACTGAGCCACCTCTCCAGCCACCTCCCCCCCCCCCCCAGGATAAATGATTCTTAATGCTTCATGTTTCTAGGCCCTTTTCAGACCATGTCGACTTTTACCTGCACAGGCCTTAGACCTGTCCTTCTGGAACTGCCTCTTTGCCTGCCTCCCTCCACCCAGCCTCCCACAGTGGGTCCTGCTCCAGCAGATGAGTGGAGAGTATCTAGGCAGTGGGGGGCTATTCTTTCCTCTCTCCTTCTCTGGGAAGAAAGTAGATGGATAACACTAGTTTGCCAAACTGGTGCTAACTGCCACCTCCTCCATTCCAGATCCTTGGTGCCACCATTGACAACTCCAAGATTGTCCTACAGATTGACAATGCCCGCCTGGCTGCAGATGACTTCCGAACCAAGTAAGTGTCCCTGCTTTGGGGCCTGCAGAAGCCAGGCAGTGGGGTGGGAGCAACTGTGAGCCTTTATAGTGCTTGATGCTGTGGAGGCCTGGGCTCTGCCCTTCTCCACCTGAGCGTACTCAAAGCAACCCCCACCGACTCCTAAACCCTGGGGAAGTTGGCAGAGATGCAGAGTCAGCATTAGCTTGACTGCAACTATTTCCTTGGAAAGGTTTGAGACGGAGCAGGCCTTGCGTCTGAGCGTGGAGGCCGACATTAACGGCCTGCGCCGGGTGCTGGATGAGTTGACCCTGGCCAGGACCGACCTGGAGATGCAGATCGAGAACCTGAAGGAGGAGCTGGCTTACCTGAAGAAGAACCATGAGGAGGTGGGTCAAACTGGGCCTTCTGTCCATCTTGTCCCAGAACTGGAAGACGCTATTATCTTGGGCTTACTGACCATGACCTCATCTGTTACATCATCACTATGGCCCCGGCTTTGATCATGCCTCCCACAGTCCCAGCAGGGCATGGCGACCATGACATCTACTCTCGGGTGCTGGCTCCTAGATCTGCACTTCCAAACCAGTCAGCCCTCTTCCGGTGTAGGGCTTGGGGGGTGGGGAGTGAACTGGTCCCAGTCCAGCATGTTTAGGTCTTGACATGCCCCTGTCTGTGATGTCTTCACAGGAAATTAGTGCCCTGAGGAGCCAGGTGGGTGGCCAGGTCAGTGTGGAGGTGGATTCCACTCCGGGCGTCGACCTAGCCAAGATCCTGAGTGAGATGAGAAGTCAGTATGAGGTCATGGCCGAGAAGAACCGGAAGGATGCGGAAGCCTGGTACACTACTCGGGTATGTAGAGGATGCTGAGGGTGCAGAGGAGGCTGGTACCTTGTGAGGGTGGCGAGGAGAGACCCTGAACTCCCCTGCCCTCCCCAGAAGCTTGTTGCTTATTTTCTCCTTCACTCGTCTCGTTACAGATCGAGGAGCTGAATACCCAGGTGGCTGTCCACACTGAGCAGATTCAGATGAACAAGTCTGAGGTCACGGACCTCCGCCGTACCCTCCAGAGCCATGAGATTGAGCTGCAGTCCCAGCTCAGCATGGTAAGTGTCTCCGCACCTGTGCCCTGGCAGCCTCGGCGGCTGTGCCCGTGTTCGGGAACCTGCCTCGGCTGAGTCATGTCCCCTTTCCTTCCCCTCAGAAAGCTGCCCTGGAAGGCACGCTGGCAGAGACAGAGGCCCGCTACGCAGCCCAGCTGTCGCAGATCCAGGGCGTGATCAGCAGTATCGAGGCCCAGCTGAGCGAAGTGCGTGCTGATACAGAGCGCCAAAACCAGGAGTATCAGCAGCTCATGGACATCAAGTCGAGGCTGGAGCAGGAGATCGCCACCTACCGCAGCCTGCTTGAGGGCCAGGAAGCCCACTACAACAATCTGCCCACCCCCAAGGTCATCTGAGCTGATCCTGGGCTCCTGCCCTGCTACCAGTGAGATTCCCCTGGGGAGGGGCATGACTGGAGTGAGAAAGTTTACCACAGCCCTTCTCTTGACTTGTCAATAAAACTATCCTCCAAGGGGAAAAGGATGCCTTGCTTATTTCAGCCTTTGAGGCATAGGTCATGTCTTAGCCCCTTCTTTTATTTGAACCAAAGTCCACCCTGTCCCAGGACAGGGAGAGAGGCAGGAGCACATTGCTATAGCTGTGGCAATTCAGGTTAGATAAATGACCTGCATGGATAGAATTGTTCTTTTCGGCAATCTTGTTTCCACTTCAGAGAGCAAAAGTTGGGTTTAGAGAGGTCCAGTGGTTGGTTGCACACGTAACTGCTGTAAAACATGGCAAAAAAATTCTGTGCCCACTCTTCCATCCTTTTGAGACAAGGTCTGAACCTGCTGCTCACTGATACAGTTGGGCTGCCAGGCTGGTGAGTTCTAGGGACCCACTTTGCCTCCTCGTGTTAAGATTGCAGAATGTCACCCCTGGCTTTTTTTTTCTTATTTTTAAAAAATATTTATTTATTTATTTTTATTGTGTGTAGGTTCTGAATGCACAAGTGTGCCACTGTGTAGGTGTGAAGGTTAGAAGACACCTCTTAGGACTCAGTTCTTTCTTCCTACTCACATGTGTTCTGGCTATCACACTCAGGTTGTCAGGATTGGTAGCACACGCCTTTACCCGCAAAGTCACCTCGTGGCCCCACACTGGCTCTTGATGTGGGCACTGGGGATCTGAACTCAGGTCCTCGTGCTTGTGTGGGAAGCATTTCACCACCAGGGCCTCAAGAGTGTAATTTGAAATGGTCTCAGACTTAGTTTTCTTTCCATTGTACTCTCTTGGGTTGGGATGTAAGTTATGAAGTGAATGACGAATGAGCACCTACTATGTGCCGTTAATCAAAAAACAACCCTGAAGGTAGGATGAGCTGCATTTTATACAGCAGGAAATGAGTTCAGAGAAATGAAATCCTTGGTCGAGGCACACACGGACAACACAGTCAGAGCTTGCATCAAAACTGTACAGTTCCTAGCTACCCGGGGTCCAGGCAGTCTCTTAGAGTTGACAACATTTCTCCTACCCAGCCTTGCTCCACATGAAGGCTCAGGACAGGAGTCTCCCGAGGTATTTAGTCCTGACATGTTAACCAGAACTGGAGTTTTGGGATTTAGACATTCCGTTTAAAACAAGGCTGGACAGGGTGTCCTTGTCAGTGTGTGCCTGTGTGCACGTACCAACACATTCCTTATGCAGTAGCCCCTTGACACTCACTGGCTCCTACCTGGGCCCTGAGCCTGGAATGAGTCTGGGCCGTGACCTAGACCTCCCACACAGGCCCCCAACCTGACTTGTCTGGAGCCTGCCCTGAGCCCATAAAGGACCAAAGTGGCAGCTTCCTGGTACAGCTCTGCCTGCCCCGGGTAGGAAGGGTGACTCTGTGGTTTACAGTTCAGTTGCCAAGAGCTGAGGCCCATTCAAGGAAAATAATGGACCCATAAAACAAGGCCTTGGCTGCAGGGTGCTGGCTCTCCCGACAGTTGGCAGGGGACTGTCAGGGAGGGGACAAGTGAAGGACCCTTGTCTTAGTACTCCATCTGAGGCCTTTTAGGGAAGCAAGTTGAATGTTGGCTGCCCTGTGCAGTGATTCTTGCCAAGCCTGAAGGAGGTGATTCCTTAGGGGGGTCTCTGTACCGTAGCTCGCTCCAAATCATAAGGCTGATTATAAATGTGCGGTCCCAGAGCCCGACTCTTCCCTTTTTTCTCCCCGCCCCCATGCTCATGGCCTCTCTCTCCCGCCCTCCACTTTTCAACACCCCCAATCTCCTTCCAGCACTTAAATTCTCAGGAGGATTTGAGCTGGTGCAGAGGCCAGGCCGCACCCCAGCCTCAGATTGCCCAGAGATCCTTGTCCCTGACTATAAAAGCCTCCCTTGTCACAGCTGAAACCCTCTCTCTGCCCCAGGGGCCCCTGGAATGTGGCTGTGGGGTGGGGTGTGGGCCCACACAGGTGTGGCAGGTGACTGGGCCATCAGCACAGGAGGCTGCAGGTTGGGGTGTGGGACGAAGCCTTTCTTTGTGTGCTCAGGGTAGAAAGGCTTCAGAGCTGTTTATGGGGTGATCTGGGGACGGAGATGGGGCTGAGAACAGAGAGGGTCTTTTCACCACGGCAGCCATCAGGGCCACTATTCCAGTTTGTACCCCGTTTCCCACCAGCCACCTTGCTTTGTCTATCCATCAGTTATGTCTACGTAAGAAGTTATTTTCATTTTCCTTGCATAGACTGAAGCTCAGAGGGAGACTGAATCATTGCCCAGAGCCATATCCCTGGCGAAAACCAGAAAAGTGGGACTCTGAGGTCAGAGGTTGTGTACTCTGGCCATGGAACCAGCGTGAGGGTCAGGAGAGCTGTGGATGGGGGCTAATGTTTAGGTGGCTTCCGTCTGCATATGCCGTCTAACATATGTCCTCTGGGTGCTCATGACGGTGATGGGGCTGGGTCATGAGAGTCCATTTTGACCCATGATCCAGGCTCAGCCAGGCTGAGCTCCATGTGAGATAGATAGAACCCAGTTAGTGTCTTTCCACTGGGCAGCATGGCCTCATCCCCAGGAGGGAGGTGCCTGTTCCAGAGACACCTGTTTGGCTACTATGGGCAAAGGCCAGAAACTGGTACATATCTATCCACCCTGCTGCCATAGAAGCCCCAAACCTCACCCAAATATGTGCTCACAATAGCCATTTGGACTGTTCAGGGCCCTTCTGCCCTCCCTCCCTCCCTCCCTTCCTTCCTTCCTCCCTTCCTCCCTCCCTCTCTCCTTCCTTCCTTCCTTCCTTCCTTCCTTCCTTCCTTCCTTCCTTCCTTCCTTCCTTCCTTCTTTTCTTCCTTCTTTCCTTTCATGTGTGCGAGCATGTGAAGGCCAGAATTCTTTTCTTTCTTCTTTTTTTTTTTTTTGAGAAGAGTCTTCCTCTGAGATGGGAGCTCACCAATTGGGCTAGACTGGCTGGCTGGTGAGCCCCGGGGATCTACTTCTCCTTCCCAGCCCCTGCCCCAGGCTGGGGTTATAAGCCTGCAACACTGTGCCTGCTTTTACATGGGTATTGGGAATCCAGACTCTGCTCCTTATGCTTGTGCAGAGAATACTCTATTGACTGAACCATCTCCCCAAGCCCGAGATTAGACACTTGTCTTTCAGATAGGAAGGCAGGTGCCACTCCTGGCCTGGACCAAGGAGCGGAAGGAAAGCCACCCCAAGGGCTGCTAGCGGAGAGACAGGGTGCAGAAGGGAGCTGGCTGGAGTTCAGTTCTCCCTCACCCTGGGGTGATGGAAGATTAATTGTTCTCTCTGTTAATTGCTGGGGCCGCCATGTCTGCAGAGGCTTTAATGAGCTCTGACTGATCTGGGTTTGATTATTTTTCTTTGGAAGGAGAAGACAATATCCTCCCACCCATAAGACAATACTATACTGTCTGAAGCCAGCACTGGGATGCCTGGCTTGCTGTGAAGATGGTGAAGAGCTCTTTCTTTGGGGACTGCAGTTCTCTTTTTAACCTAGTTTAGATAACCAGAAAATCACCCAACTCTTGCTTGGGTGATTGGGTGGGTGGGATGTAGGTGGGTGGGGGGCAAGAGGGTGGGGGATTGGTGGGGTGTAGGTAGGTGGGGACAAGGGGTTGAGGAGTGGGTTCAAAGGACTCTCATAGTCCTGGCAGTTCCCTCTCCAGCTGGGCTATCCTGTGTTCATAGTGTTCCCCTTTGTGTCCTAATTTTACTCCTTCTAAAACTTTGGCTTTCTGGGCAGCTCAGTTAAACTCTGTGTCATTGGATTAGACGGGACTGTGAGCGCAAAAATACTTTGTCAATCATGAAAGTATGAGGCAGAAGTAAAGGATTATCCTGTTACATCAAAAAGAAGGGTCATCAGATGGCCAAGTGCCGCTGCGGAGCCTGAGAATATGCCGAGTCCGAGGAAGGACGGCCTTCTTGGGGGGGGGGATTCTCAGGGTTATCAGGAGGTTCAGGTGACTGATCTGCATCTATCTCTGCTCGAGGATGGATGACAGGGAGTCAGGATGGGAATCTAGAGCCTCAGCACTTTCCAGGAAGTGAGAGTTCTATACCACAAAGAGGCTGAGCCTTAAAAAGGAACATATGTTGAGTTTCATAGGAGTCATCGGTAGAGACGGGTATTTAAACACAGGCCCAAGGCACACCAGAGCCCGGTCCACTTCCCCATACTGCGGCTGTCATCAGGGCTCTGGGCTCTCTCCAGTCCAAGCGGCACTGACCACCTTAGAGAAATAGGGCTATTAAGTTGATGGCAGAGGACCTTCCTGAATGTGCGGGCTTTCTACCTGCTCGCCTACCCCTGCTCCCACCTCTGCCTTACCTCATAGTTTTGAGGCAGAGCCTCTAGCTCGGCCCCTCCCCAGCTGGCAGCAGTTGACAAGGCAAATGGGGGTTAATCTGGGTCTGCTAAGCAGTGACATGTCTTTTGCTGGAGAAGGCGGGGGCTTTCTGGAACTTGCCCGAGTCTTATCTGCAGAGGTTTGCCCCAACGCGTCTTGGGAGCAAGCAAAGGTTTAGTGACATGTGCCGTTGGCAGGTGACAGGGTGATCAATCAGACTCCTGACAGCCCAAACCTTCTGGGCTTTTGTGAACTAGCCAGGCCAGGGGCTGGGTGCTTGGGGGGTGGGGGAATTGCAGAGGCAGGAGGGACTTCTGGAAGTCGAGTGATGGGAGGGAGTAGGAGGGAGCATTTCCAGACACCAGAGATGGCACAGAGGACAGATTCTGGTCACCTTAGTTGGAACTTGACTCAAGACCCTCTCTTCTGTCCCCAGCTTGCCCTGAGGATACCTGTGCTCTCACTCCTAGGGACTTCCATGTCTGAAGGCTCATGCACACAGGCCCTTTGAGTAGGCAGCACTCAGCAGCCATGGGAGAACCTGAGAGTAGGGAGCTGCCTACCTTGGGGTGAGGCTCACACACCATCAGTGGGGGGCAGATCTGGCTTAGCTGCTCTAACGGGTGGGACAGGAGAAGCCTCAGGAAGTATGTGTGCTATGTGAGAGTGTGCTCTTTCTCTGGAATGAGAAATGAACCTGTAATCCGAGAGTTAAAACTGTGGCCTAGGGCAAAACCCCATTAATTCTGAATCATCTCTTTTGTTGCATTAAGAAAGAAAAAAAAAGGAAAAGAAAAACTCCCCACAAGTGAGCTCTGTGGAGGTGTGCGGGCAGCTGTGTTTGTCTGGAAGGCAGAGGAGTTGGCTCCACTCAGGGGGAGGAGGCGAGGCCCCCACCCCCTCTGAAGTGTATATAAGGAGTCCCAGGCTAGGGGCAACAGGCACTGCAGTCTGTTTGCAGCCCAGCTCACACGCTCTTGCTAGAGTCTTTCCTGCTTGCTAGAGACCCGAAGGCACAGGCTGCCTGACCATGGCCACCACATTCTTGCAAACGTCTTCTACTTTTGGGGGCGGCTCTACCCGAGGGGGTTCCCTCCGTGCTGGTGGAGGCAGCTTTGGCGGAGGGAGTCTCTATGGGGGAGGTGGAAGCCGAAGTATCTCCGCTTCTTCCGCTAGGTTTGTCTCCTCGGGGGCAGGAGGGGGTTTTGGGGGTGGCATGAGTTGTGGTTTTGGTGCTGGTGGTGGTGGTGGTTTTGGTGGAGGCTTTGGTGGGGGTTTTGGCGGTAGCTTTGGTGACTTTGGTGGTGGCGATGGAGGTCTCCTCTCTGGCAATGAGAAGATCACCATGCAGAACCTCAACGACCGTCTGGCCTCCTACCTGGACAAGGTGCGCGCCCTGGAGCAGGCCAACACTGAACTGGAGGTGAAGATCCGCGACTGGTACCAGAAGCAGAGCCCAGCCAGTCCAGATCGGGACTACAGCCATTACTTTAAGACCATAGAAGAGATCCGGGACAAAGTGAGTCTGTCAAACAGAGGGGCGCATGTGGCTCGTGTGCAGTCCACGTCTGTAACGTCAACATTGCTGCTGACTAAGAGAGTCCTCTCCTGCTGTGTAGCCTTGGCAAAGGCACCTGCTTTTCAGGCACAAGCAGGAATATATCTGTTCCCCCTTGGTAGTGCTTGGGGGAGGAAATGGTCCTGAGATTCCGATTTGGATACATGGGGATGCAGGATACATGGGAATGAAAGAGAACGACTCCTTCTCTTTGACCAACAGTTTGCAAGGAGTTTTGTGAATGCTTGCTTTAACTTTTTGGCTTGAGTGCTAGTCAGGTGCAGCTTCATAAGTCCTAAATACCAGGACTGTTTGCTTCAGCCCTTAAAATGTCTTGATTGTTGAAAGTGTCCTTGGGTTTTAGGAGACCAGGGAACTCAACATAGGCTTTGCCACTCCCTCACTTTCCCTTTTGCTAACGGTTCTGTTTTTCTTAGCTGCAAATGCTTTCCTTAGCTGCTGTCCAAGTTCCCAATGGGTTCTGGAGACCAAGGGCTCTGTCAAGGCATGCAAGAGGCAGCCAACTGTGAGCTGAGCCCAAGGAGGCTGGTACAGTGTGTCTCTGGAGATCCCTTACTGGAGGGAGCCAACTGTATCCATTACAGCAGTGATTTGGCTAGCCATGTCCCATAGGCAATGCTGTACTCCTGAATTTTCTATGCCCTGAAAGTATTACAGGGAAGGTAGCTTGAGTCATCACAAGTAAAGCTCAGAGGAAGTGACGTTGGGGAGAGGTTGGCAAAGGGGCAACTTGGGCATAAGACAGAAAAGCAGCAGCCCTTATGTGCAACTCTCTGCCTCCCACAGATTCTGGCTGCTACCATTGATAACTCGCGTGTTATCCTGGAGATCGACAATGCCAGGCTGGCGGCAGATGACTTCAGACTCAAGTGTGTTCCCACTGTCTTGCTCCTTTCTATGGCCGCCCCGCCCCCTTGACCCAGCTTCCCTCTTCTCCGACTCAGAAACCTGAGTCCCTCACCTTTCTTGACTTTGGCTCCTTTCCTCTCCCCAGGTATGAGAACGAGCTGGCCCTGCGTCAGGGCGTGGAGGCCGACATCAACGGGCTGCGCCGGGTGCTGGACGAGCTGACCCTGGCCAGGACCGACCTGGAGATGCAGATTGAGCAGCTGAACGAGGAGCTGGCTTACCTGAAGAAGAACCATGAGGAGGTGACAGCAGGACAAGGGTGGTGGGAAGAAGTGCCCATCTTTTGTCACAGTCTGCAGAGGGCTTAGTGGTTCTGAAATGCACCCCAGGGGCTCAATGGAGAAGAAGGAACGCTATTCTTTCATAATCTGGACCCTGAAGGACTGGTTTGCTTCATGGGCTTATTGTCTTCAGGTCCTTGTTCCGCTGGACCCAGAGCAAGTGCGATCCTCACAGCTGAGAGGTCCACGTGACCTGATGGGGCACAGAGTCACATTGGCGCTATGTGTTAGGTCAGATTATGAGTTAGACACAGTCAGTGTTGGCCCTCAGGACTCCAGGTTCTTAGGTTTTTTTTTTTTTTTTAATAGCCTTGTCTCTAAATGATCTCCCCCATTGCAGGAGATGAAAGAGTTCAGCAGTCAGCTGGCTGGCCAGGTCAATGTGGAAATGGACGCAGCACCAGGGGTGGACCTGACTCGCATGTTGGCAGAGATGCGGGAGCAGTATGAGGCCATTGCAGAGAAAAACCGTCGGGATGTGGAGGCCTGGTTCTTCAGTAAGGTGGGTCTGACCTGCCTCCTTACACTTCCACCCTGAGCTCTGCTCTGCCCTTCCTCCCCACTCCAGAAGCCTCTGAGGAGGCCCATGAGGCTCATGTTTCTCATCCGTGACTTGCAGACTGAAGAGCTGAACAAGGAGGTGGCGTCTAACACAGAAATGATTCAGACCAGCAAGACGGAGATCACAGACCTGAGACGGACCCTGCAGGGGCTGGAGATCGAGCTGCAGTCTCAGCTCAGCATGGTACAGACCTCTGGCTTATTGGGTGACACATTTACCCGTCTTCCATGGCTGGTACAGCCTCATCACCCACTCCTGACCGTGGTTATTCTGGGACATCCATCCCATCCATCCTACCTCTATACCTTCAATGGGTTGCCTTCTAGCCTGATGGGTCTATAAATCTGTTGCCCCATCAGAAAGCCGGGCTGGAGAACTCTCTGGCAGAGGTGGAGTGCCGCTATGCTACACAGCTGCAACAGATCCAGGGGGTCATTACCGGCCTGGAGACCCAGCTGAGCGAGCTCCGCTGTGAGATGGAGGCTCAGAACCAGGAGTACAACATGTTGCTGGACATCAAGACTCGGCTGGAGCAGGAGATCGCCACTTACCGGAGCCTACTCGAGGGCCAGGATGCTAAGTAGGTTAAGAAGTGCAGGGAGAGAAAGAAGGAGACTGATGGGTTGGGATCCAGGGCATTCCAAGAGCTGTGTGGTTGAGTGGAAAGAGACCCGAAGAGTCTGCTGTCTACGTTTTAGTGTTTGGGTGTTACTTTGGGTAGATAGATCACTTCCACTCTTTGGATCTGTGCGTCTCCTGTAAATAATGGACAGGACATTGCTACAGCTCAGAGTCTGTCTGGGATGGGAGGTCTGATGGACTGACCACCAGGATGTTCTAGGCCCTAGAAAACTCACATGTGGTCGGGGGACTGGAGAGGACTGCTGAGCTGTCCATTGGGGGTTCCCTTAGGGAGACTGTCTCTTTCTTCCTTGGCTAACACTCACTGTCCCTTCTCTTTCAGGATGGCTGGTATTGGTGTTAGGGAAGGTAAGAGAGGGTAAAGCCCTTTGGTGTGGGTGGAGTGGGGGAGGAAGGAGGAGGAGTCAGATATCCCAATAGGGTTGGGTACTCCTGTTTGAGAATATACTGTTTCATCTTGGAGCCAGGGTGGGAGTGAGACTAGAAGTTTCTTAAGAATATTTCAGGCTGTGCAGGCTTTGTCCCGCGGTTGCCTTTTCTACCTAATCTCACCATCATGCTGATAGGATAGAGTACTCACAGGAACTGCTGTTCACACACAGCTTAAAATCTGCCCTGTGTCATTCCTGAGGTAACCAGCTCTCCCTTCTGAGGAGCAATTCACCAGATCTCCTGGTAGCCCCTGAGGGCATGGTCAACACCTCTTCTCAGGGGTGCAGTCCGTCTCCCCAGAGTCTAAGCCAGCTTCTGGAGGTCCCCCAGGCTGAAGCCAGCTCTTTGCTTCTGTAGGATCCCTGGGAGGAGGCAGCGGTGGCGGCAGTAGCAGCAGCAGCAACTTCCATATCAGCGTGGAGGAATCGGTTGATGGAAAAGTGGTTTCTTCCCGCAAGAGAGAAATCTAAGTATCTGGCGCAGGAGAGAAGAACCCTGCTCCCCCTGGGCTGGGAGAGGCACTGCACAGAGAGGCTGGGAAAGCAGACTCCAGTCCGTGCCTTCTCTGCTTCCAGTTCCCTGCTCTGCATGCTCTTCCTATTGTAGCTTTCCCTGCTTCCTTTTGAGTGTGGTGGTGCAGGAAGCAACAGACCTTTGTATGGTGGCTGTTCCTTCAATAAAGAATCACGTTTCTTTTTACAAATGCCACTTGGCTGAGCATCTGTGCTTTTTTGTTTGGGGGGGGATGGTGATGACATCCAATTCTAAGGGGGTGGGGTGCCACTATTCTGACACTTCTGTATCTTTTCTTCCTCCCTGAATGATACTACACAATTTATTCTTGAGTATGTCCAGTGTTTTGGCCCCAGAAGGCGGCTTACTTTTCTGCTTTATCCCATGGTGTGGGGAGGGCTGGAAATGGCATTGGGGGAGTTCTCTAGGATACTTTGGGACACTCAGCACAGACCACATGTCTAATAATTATTTTTCAAGTGATTGGTGTACACCAGTATTCAGCTGTCACTATGCCAGGCACACTCCTCCACGTGTCTGATTCAATACTCATCACTGTAGTTGGTCAGGATTTGTCCTTCCTGTCTTAGAGATGAGGGTCCTGCTATTGCAGACATGAAGGTCTTGCCTGGTAGCCTTGCAGAAGGGCAGGAAACATTGGGGCTGGACTGGATCTCATACTTATATGCCTTCATAACCAGATCTTGTTCTGGGATCCCAGGACACAGCCCTTCACGGCTTGTTGCAAGACCCTGTTCCTGGCTTTGTCCTTATCTTTCTCAGTGAACTTCTCTTTCTGTTTAGTTGGGTACACTTAGCGTTCAAGATGACTGACTAAACCTTGTCATCTGTCCCTCTGTAAAGTTGTACTTCACCCCCTTGAAGCAGACACCTCCTAAAAGGCACAGAAGTCACCTAGAGGAGAAGACACTCACTTCAGGAAGCCCTCTTTGATTTTCTCAAGGTCAAGTCTGAAGCAACTCTGGCCCTTGCTGCTTTCCCAACATTCTCTGGGGCTCTTTAGAGCGGCCATGTCCACACATACCTGCTCATTGCCTCTGGTCTGGGACTACTTCCTCTGAGCCCAGACCTTACTGTCTTGAACAAGAGTGTAGGAAAAGAGGGTGTGGAGAGAGCTGGGTATTTCATCTGGGCTATGACAGGCTTTGGGGTGAGGACTGGAGATAGGAGGAAGATGTGTTTGTTTGTTTTAGTCTTGTTGGGAAGAGTGGGGAGGAAGTTCTCTCTGGTCTTTAAAAGAAGCACCAAGTTTCTGTTCAGGGTCCAAATTGTCTCCATGGGCAAAGCCCGTTCTCTACAGACCCTTGATGGAGATAATGCCTGCTTTTCTGAGGAGACCAAAGGGACAACACGATTCTAGACAGCATAGTGAGGCTGAACTTCCCTAGGCTGGGGGAAGGTAGTGGGATTTTACTGAGTGCCTGCACTATGCTGGGCCCTGGGTAGGGCTTTCAATAATACCATGTCATTAAGTCTCCCAACAACACTGTGAAGGGCTGTCAACCTCTAGAGCCAGTTTCAGAAAAGCAAAGGGAGGTCCAGGAATGTGAAGTAATTTTAATGAGGTCATGAGATAGAAATGGCCACACTGAGTCCACATGAGTCTCTCTGACCCAAGGATCTTTGCTTTCTTCTCAAGACAGGAGGTAGCAGAAGTGCTCACTGGAGTCCATTCGTGACCTCCAGGAAGCCTGTTCAGATGTCACAAAGAAATGCGGTTTGAAAGATTGTCCTGCCATCTGGACTTTGTGTCTCATGCTGTGGCTTATGCTCACACGGAAGCTTAAGACATTAACTACAGTCTCTGCTTATCCCCAACCTGAGAGCTACCAGGTTCTGTACCAAGCCTCCAGGTACAGAACTCCTTTGGCCCAGGTAGAAAAAGCTGGTAGCCTGGTTCCTGCTCTGTCTCACTGGCCTTTGGGCCCTCAGGGAGAGGTCTTAAACCAAGCCAGTATTTTTCTGCCTTCAGTTTGCAAAACCAAACCAAACCAACCAACCAAACACCTCTGCAAGGATGCAGTAAGGCAAGAGGGTACAGTCTGAGGGTGGCATTGGCTTGATTTCCCCCACAGCCAGACCCAGAGTATTTGGGAGGAGGAGGCACTGCCTCTCTGGAGGGTGATATGGCTCAGTGAGTAAAAGAACTTGCTGCCAAGACTGATGACCTGAGTTCAAGCCCCAGGATCCACGGAATAGGAAAGAAACAACTTCTATAGGTTGTCCTATGGCCTCAATATGTGCACTTAGGACAACCTCACTCCCCACCCCCATGCCCAAAAAAGGTATAGAATAGGTGTGTAAAAAATATAGTGAATGCGTGTGTGTGTGTGTGTGTGTGTGTGTGTGTGTGTATGTGAGAGAGAGACAGAGACATAGAGACAGAGACAGACAGAGAGAGAGAGCGAGATCGAGAGAGAGACAGACAGAGAGAGAGAGAGAGAGAGAGAGAGAGAGAGAGAGAAAGCTCCCTGGCTGGCTTCAAACTCCTGTATAGCTAAAGATGCCATAGAACTGCTGATCCTTGTGCTTCCACTGGGTTTATATGTATGAGCCACCACACTGCCTTGGGGTACCTACTTATGCTTTCCTGGGATCCCCAGTGGTGTTGTCAAGATGTTCTTCATCTGCCTTGGCCCTGAAGCTGCCTGTACCATGAGATAGCTCATGTCCTATGAGCCCTTAAATAGTTTCTGGGCAGAAGAGGCACACCTTCGGTGTGTTCTGGGCTGAGGTCAGGCTTGGGTTCCAGCCAATGCCAGGAAGGAGGCAGCAGGTGAGACCCCTCCCACCACTACAGAAGAGGGTGGTTGTAGAACTGGAGATTATGGCCTTGGGTGTGCCTTCTGATCAGGTCGAGCTTCCCAGAGCAGGCAGGAGACAAGAGAGCTACCATATCTCCTAGGACTGAAGTTGGTCCTTTTCCTTCTCTGAGCCTCAGTTTCCCAACCTGTCCAACGAGGAGTTAGACTGGACATGGTACCATGGGACTTCTGAGAAAACCTAGCCCCTGGGCTTTCTGCAGCACCTCCATTGGCTGCTACATTAGTGTTTGTTGATCTTGTACATGGAGTTGTGTCTTCTTCTCTGCTCTTGCCTGCTCGCTACATGGCTCTGGACAGCCTCTAGTCCCTTAGATGTGTGCCTATGTGGCAGTCACCTGCAAGTGCAATGGGAAGAAACAGGTCCAGCTGGACAGTTTTTCTCCTGGGACTGGGAGCTGGTGTAGCATACTGAATATGGCTTCTGTGTGCCATGTCTTTGTACCCACAGACAAAGAACCCACCCCCATCCTCCCATCCCCCAAAGCATCTCAGTTCTCTGCACCAGAACTATGTTTGGAGATGTGGCCAAGGATCGCATCCTCAAATACAGTAGAGGATGATACAGGAGCCAGCTGCCAGCTGCTTGGTTGCTATGGATGCTATGCGGGGACCAGAGAGGGAGGAAGGTGAAGCTGTGCGTGTGTCAGTGCAGGGTGGAGGCTCAGGAGGATTTTCAGATTGCCCATCTAATAATGAGTTTGCAATTCCTCCCAGGGAACTTGATCCCTGACCCATGCCTTTTTCATCTCAGGTATTTGATAAGCCTTAGACACTCACGCATCTAAGACTTGTTTTTCAGTTGTGGATGTTCAACTCTGGGAGGTTGAGTAACTACCTTAAGGTCACACAGCTACTTGGTAGCCCATAGATGTTTGAAACTCAGATTCATCTCATCCGAAGTCTTTGCTGACCCTGCTGAATTTCTGGGAAGCTAGTGTTGACATAAAGGGATTTTAGAATTAGGCACTGTGGACATGCCAGGGCCCGAGGCACCAAGGCTGCTTTGAAGTGATTTCTGAGTTGTTCTATAACAAGCAGGTATCTCTGAGGAGGTAGAGCTGTCTCAAGGCCTGTGTTGATCGTCAGGAGGAGGGTCAGAAGAGGAAGGAGGGGCCGGGGGACAGAGTACAAGCCAGGGAGGGCTCTGTGCATGAGCAGCCTGGTAAAGGCAGAGACATAGTCGAGAGCCAGAGACTTGGGAGGACAACGTGCTGAAGGCAACTTAGGGATGGTGTCACCGTGAAGTTCACGAGAAGCTTGGAAAATCCTTGCCTTTCTCCTTGTTGTCCTCTATCCGGTGCCTCAGATTTCCTCAATGTGAAAGGAGTGTAAAGTGGTCAGATTCTTCTGACAGTTGCTCACTGAGAGAGCACTCCCATAACTCTTGTGTTCTGACTAGGCATAGGTGCCGGGAGGCTGATACTACACGCCATTGGCACCATAGATAGGCCTGGCCGTGAAGGGAAGCAGGATCATCCACTGGCTAGGTGCTAGAGATGCCTGAGCACGAGGAAACCAGCAGAGGATGTGCTTGATCCGGTGGGGGGTGGAGCTGATCTCAGAAACTTGAGTACCCACCACTAGGGATGGTAGATAACACAGAGGTGAGATGAAAAATGTGACTTCCAGGTGTCCTAGGGCAAATGAATTGCATGTTTGAAACTTACCTAAAAAAAAAAAAGCAGAAAACAAACAAAACAAGAAGCCAACACCAACCAACCAACCAACCAACCACCAAAACATCCTGGGCTGGGGATCTAGCCCAGTGACTAGTGAGCTTGCTTAGCATGCAGGAAGCCTTGGTTTGATTCCCAGCATAGAACAAACTTGGTATAGTTGCACTCTCTTGGAATCCTAGCACTCAGGATGTGGACACAGCAAGATCAGAAGTTCAAGATCATCCTTGGCTATGTAATTTATCTGAACTCAGTGGGCTACATAACGTTGTTTTTTGAGATTAGGCCGAGCTATTCAAAAACTGTC
This sequence comes from Apodemus sylvaticus, assembly GCF_947179515.1. Lineage (NCBI taxonomy): Eukaryota > Metazoa > Chordata > Mammalia > Rodentia > Muridae > Apodemus > Apodemus sylvaticus. Next base: position 22,845,684 of record NC_067481.1, read on the forward strand.
CCAAAAGTAAAGTAGTAAAAGAACGAATACCAACCTCTTTCATTGTGAGACTAAATGACAAGAAACTCTGTGATGTCACTGGAAATTTGACAACTAGAGACAGTATAGGCCCCACAGGTCAGAGCTCATGCCTACAAGACTGAACCCTGCTTCAGGTAATAACAGCGCGGGGCATGTTCCCAGGCCACTCACAACTCCCGGTTGTAAATTGTGGGTTTCCGCTACTCCTTCCTCTGGCTTAATTATTCAGCAATCTCATACAATTCAGGAAAATAATGTGCTTATCATTGTCAATTTATTGTGAAGGATATTTTTTTAAAGACTTAACGTGGTTTACAGGATTCAGACCCTGGAGCCAAGATAGCTTTATTGAAACCAATTCTTATGTACTCCAGGCTACTCTGAAATTTATTGTGTAGCCAAGGATAATCTTGAACTTTGAACTCTTTTGTCTTTACATCCCAAGTTCTGAGATTACAGGCATGCACCACCATTCCTGGTTTGTGCAATGCTGGTCATTAAAGCCTGGGTTTCATGCATGTTAGTCAAGCACTTGACCAGCTGAGCTCATCCTAGCCTACCACTGAGATTCTAAATTTGGGTAATGCATTTAACCTGTCTGAGCCTCAGTTTCCCCAGCTGAATAAAAGAGTGATGTGTTACAGCAGAGTAGACCTGAAATTAGATTATGTATGTAGAATGTTCAACATAATACTTGTTTTATTAATGAAATAACCAATAAAAGAGAAAAATACTTTATTAATCATGTATGTGTTTGCGCATACATTTGTGTATGTGTGAGAGGGAACATTCATGTGTGTGTTGGAGAACAGGTTTGTGTGTGGGTCTTTACAATCTACTTGTTTAACATGTGGCCTTTTGTTTGTTGCAGCTGCTGCTATGGTCAGTCTGGGTAGCTCACGAGTTTCTGGGGAATCTTCTGTTTCCACTTTCTCATTTTCCTGTAGGAGGGCTGAAATAACAGATATTTACATTATCCATCTGTCTCTTATGTGATTTCTGGTGATTCAAAGACAGGCCCTTAGCCTGGGTGAGCAAGCACCCTTCCCTGCTGTGTCATCTTCTAAGCCCCTTGACAGAGTATGCGGTGAGCAATTTTATTATTCTTTGACATAAGTGGAATATGAGAGAAGAGTAGCTGAACCACCTCGAGGGGTCTCAGGCTTTCCACCAGGAAGGGGACTCTACTGAAGAGCAGACCCCTCCAGACCATCAATCCAGGCCTAGGGGACAGCTCCTCTTCCTCAGAGAGACCTGTCTGTCATGACTCTCACATGACTATACACAAGTCACTTCACTGGTTCAGGTCCCTGCATGCCCATGAGGCCCACTTCCTTCTTCCCCTTAATCTCTCTAACTCGGAACATGTATGTGACCTGCTGTGTGTGACTTTCCCTGAAACAAGTGTATCTATGATGCCCTCTGGAAATCTCACAAGTCAGTTCAATTCTGACATCAACTGGAGTTAGCACAGACCCCAATGGCTAGGGCTCAGGCCCACAAGACTGAATGACCCTCGTTTCAGATGACATTTCTAGACATCACGTCCTCAGTTTAACCCACATTTGCCTCACTTGGGTACAAGTCATAGAATCCCAAGACTCCCTTTTTTGGCTGAATTATTTGGCAGAGTAGGTCTCAAAATCCAGGAAAACATGGTTGTTGCTAAAGGCCTCAAAGCGACAATAGTCAAGTGAAGAGACACATAGATGAGGTTTAGCTGGACCCTGAGTACAGGAGTTATTTTCCTCGTCAAGCTGGTATGCATCACACTTCTGGCCTGGTCTCGTTCATTGACTATGAGCTGTCTGAACTGCATACTTGAGGACTTGAGTGGAGATTTCATCACACAGGCATGAGTAATGAACACAGCCTCCAGCAGCTTTCCTGGTTCTGGAGGATGGGGGCTGGGTGGGCAAGGCTGCAAGTCATTCAGGTGGTCAGCCGCCACCCACGAACCCACTGAGAACCATGTGCCATTGCTCCTGTTACCAGGGAAAGCTGAGAGAGTGGAGACACTGTGTGCGATTAACGCTGGAGACCACATATTAGGACAAGAGACATTCCCAGTGTCCCTATCGCTCAAAAATTAAGGATTTAATGATGTGCCAGGAACCCAAGACAAAAAACTCTCTAGACATTCATATTTTATTATAAATGGTCATATCCTAGAATGAACTACTCAGAGACCTGTGCTCCCTACCACTGGGGATGGAGAGCTAGAACCGGAAGCCAGATTCAAAGTTTGGCTTCAAGGTGTCCTTGGGCAAGTGATTTGCTTCCTTGAAACTCACCTGGTTCATCTGAAAAAAATCCTCTCATGCTGGGGGTGTAGCACTGTGGGTAGCAAGCTTGTTTTGTATGTATGAATCTCTGGTTTTGATTACTAGCAGGGAATAAATCTGGGATGGTGGGACATGCCTGTAATCCTAATTAGTACTCAAGAGGTGGACATAGCAGGATCAGAGGTTCAAGGTTCTTGGATACGTACAGCCTGGGTTACATGAGAGTGTCTCAAAAGTAAAGAAACAAACCATCAAACAACAACCATCTTCTCCTAACATGGGGCTAAACGACAATATGTTAGTGTTGAGCTTGGTTGTGTATGAATGCTGTTTTCCTTCTCCTGTTACTGAAAGGTAACAGGAGAAAGGACTGAATTTTGTGTTATTTTGCCAAAGAATGCCAATGTCAGACAAACCAGCATTTTTATCATGATGGTGACTGGACCTCCCCCTCCCCCTCCCCCCCCCCCAGATGAGCCTCTGCCCAGCTTCTCCTAGGAGAATCTGCCTTGTGTTTTCTACTCCAGAGGCATTGGGGGAGGGGGCCACCACTGTATAGCAGGAAGACACAATGAGTTCCTTCTGGGAGGGAGAGGCTGTGCCCTGACCCTGCAATGGGAGGCATGCCATGACCATCCATCCATGTTTGCTCTGCCAGGGCTTTGGAGGATCTGTGGCATTGTTACCTTAAGAGGCGTTGGCTGCAACCTGCTTGTCAGCCGTGAGAGGGTTGGGGCATCATCACCCTAGGCCTGGCAGGATCCATTAATCACCTTTTTGTTAGTTTTGATCCTTTACTGAGAGAGCCAGAGCTCTTGCTTTGGGCTGAATCACGCCTTTCCAATGAGAGAGCTGAGACATCAACTTGGGATGGGAGGGTAGGGCAGCATCCGGGGTCAGCTCAGATCCTAGACTCGCCATGGTGTTTGAGCACCCCAATGCTGCATGGGTCTTGCTCTGGCAGCACCATCTGCCTTCTGGGTGAACGTGAGTCTGCTTCCCAACCTCTCAACACAAAGGCGACAAGGTCCAGACTCAGGGCTCTCTTTTCTAGTCTTGCTGAATCAGCACAGAGAGTTCTGAGGTGTCTTCACATCTGTGCCACCTCTCCTTAGGCCCTGCCTGGTATTACCCAGTCCACCACACACTTCTAAGCCTGCATCTGAGGGACCATTCATAGTAACTGTGGTTCATTGGTGTGGAGAGGCTGGGGGCTCATCTCTGGAAACTTCTTTCCCAGAAGAAAGGGGGTAGTCAAGACCTTTTCTTCCATCTGGAATGGCACGTACTCTTCTAACAGTGTCTCTGTGAAATCCCTGAACTTTGTAGTCACACTCTGGGGTCTTCACAAGAGACTCTAGATTTCTATGTGTCTAAGAGACATAGCTTTCTATGTGTCTCTCAGTCAAATGCTTACAAACTGAGGCAGATATCATGAGAGAGGGCCCTTGCCAGGAACTCCAGAGCCTTTGCAGATTTGGAAGGCTCCCTAAGACAGTCAGAATAATGTACCATTAACTTCATGTGTTGTACTGATCCAGGGCTTCTGAACCTCAACCATGTAGACCTTTGGGGTGTGGTCATTCATTGATGCAGAGACTTCCCCTGTTCTCTACCCTCTACACAATAGGACCATCACTCATTTGTGACAACTCAAACAACTCTTAACATTGTGGAATGTCCTTTGGGGAGCCATATTCTCTGTTGGAGGCTGTGGACTCACCTCTGGTGACAGAAGCTGGAAGAATGATTTAATCAGGGGTGTGGGCTACAGGTAGATAGTCAGGAGAGGTATTATGAGCTTACAGGGTGCTAGGAAGTTCTGGAAGATGGTTGCACAGAAGCATGCATAGGTGACAGTGCAATTGAACACTTAGGATTTATAAACTTTATTCTATATAAAATAGAACTAAAATGAGTCTTGAGTGTGGGTAGAACTAGCCTTGGGGTTCAGTTCTGATTCTGCCTCATGACTTGGCTCTCTGTGTAAAGTGGAGAGAAGCCACCTCCTGGGGCTGCCGCTAAGATCCTTGAAACTGAGTGCAGAGCTGATGAGATGCGCAGCAGACCTGAGTTTCATTCTTGGGACACACAATGTAGGTGAGAATTCACTCCTGACACTTGTCCTCTGATTGCCACAGTGTACTGTGGTGTGCCCCCAGTGCACAAAAGAAAATAAATACATAAAACTAGGAATTGAGTGTTAAACACTTAGGCTCTAAGCAACTTAGTGGGGTCGTGTCTCTTCCTGTGTCTTGCTTTCCTCAGCTAGGTCTGCTTTCTGGGGTCCCTTAGGATCTTTTTAGTGTTGCTTCTTATAGACAGTTTTCTTCTTTATTTTAATATTTATCTTTAACTATTCGTTATGATCATTTGACTGCATGTGTTTTGTGAATCATGATTGTTTCTGGTGCCTACAAAGTCCAGAAGAGAAAACAGACAGTTGTGAGTTTTCATACTGGGGCCAGTAACACAATGCAGATCCTTGCCCAGAACACCAAATATTCTTAATTGTAGAGCCAGCTTTCCAGCCCCTAGAACCATTTCTTTCTTAGGCTAAAGGTGTCCAATGTGGTTGAATCTTTAGGATCAGCAAAGTTTGTCAGCAGAATTATTGGGAGCATTGGAACAAATGAAGAGCTAAGGGGTTTCCAGAACATTCCAGCCAGCCATTTTAGAGGTAGAAAAGAAGGGTAGTGAGGGCTATGGGTATTTCACCCAGCACAGGGCTACTTTGCAGCCTGCTCTTCCTCCTCAGGAGGCTCCCTGGCAGACTCTGGTGGTACAGTCCCTGTTCTAATACTGGGCAGGGCTGGGCTAGAACTTCTTAACTGGAAAGGAGAAGTAGAATTTGGTTGTCAAAAGAAGTCTGAAGCAGAACACTGCTCCCTCTGAATCATCCCTTTTGTTAAGGATTAAAAAGAAAAAAAAGCCACCCCCAAAGACGTAACCCACCCTAGAGTAGAGGTAACTGGACTTGTGGGAAAGGAGGCACAGCTGGCATCAGGTTAGAGGGTGGGGGGGGGAGAGGACGCCCCACCCCTGCAGAGGATGCATAAAAGGCAGGTACGGCAGGGAAGTGCCACAGTCTTCTCTTGGCCTTGGTCAAGTTCAGCTCCTGCCTGCTCTCTCTCTCTCACCCTCTTGCTCCCGCCATGAGCTGCCGCTTTCAGAGTTCCTCCATGAGCTATGGAGGTGGTTTTGGGGCTGGTTCTTGCCAGCTTGGAGGAGGCCGTAATATCTCTACCTGCTCTTCTCGATTTGTCACTGGAGGCTCAGCTGGAGGCTATGGAGGTGGCATGAGCTGTGGCTTTGGTGGAGGGGTTGGTGGCGGCTTTGGAGGTGGCTTTGGAGGTGGCTTTGGAGGTAGCTATGGCGGAGGTTTTGGCGGTGGCTTTGGGGACTTTGGAGGTGTCGATGGTGGCCTCCTCTCTGGCAACGAGAAGATTACCATGCAGAACCTCAATGACCGCCTGGCCAGCTACCTGGAAAAGGTGCGCGCCCTGGAGGCCGCCAATGCCGATCTGGAGGTGAAGATTCGGGACTGGCATCTGAAGCAGAGCCCAGCCAGTCCAGAGCGGGACTACAGTGCTTATTATAAGACCATAGAGGAGCTCCGGACCAAGGTGAGGCCTCTGATGCTAAGAAGTTTTCCTCAGGACAGTTTTCAAAGGCCAGGCCATGCAGTGTCACAGTGGACCAGGTGTGGATGGAGTTGACATTCTTCTTGCAAGGGGAATATTCTAATTTTGCACTACCGAGAGTCTCCGCTACTGAAGTTTTCTTATGCCGTGACCCAAATGCATTCTCTCCCACGCCTCATGTTTATTGGTGTCATGACTCCTGCCAATATTTTTTATGCCTTCCTGAACTGTTACTTGTGACTCAGTTGCTATAACCTACTGCTGACTTACTTGGAAACACAACATTTTTAAAAAGTCACCGAGAAAGGCTAAACCCGACAGAGAAAAGACATCGCTGTTCACTGTTTATTTTGGAGAAACCTCATGTAGACTTATTCTCAGGGGGCAATGACTCAGAGGGTGTAAAGAGGCAGAGGCTCAGGCTGGTACAGAGCTTGGAAGCCCTCAGTGTGGCCTGTCAATCACACTGCGACACCAACTTGTTAGAGCAGAAATCTACTTGCCTGGGTCAGGCCCCAGTTATGCAGGACAGGCTTTAAATTCTTACACTGTAAATGCCCAGGCATTCAAGTGGAGATCCAAGATCAAGAGATTCGAATGGATGGCTATTTCTCTTTGCTCATCTGAGAGGCCAGCTCTAGGGACACAGCCAGAATACATATGGAGTCAACACTGAACCCTTTCTGACCTGAAGGGGAAGGCTGTTAAGACAGTGGCTTAGAGAGGTGACAGCTCTGAGATATGACTACTGGAAGATGTGCAGAGTGGGTGGGTGGGTCCTCTGGAATGCCCATCATTGGTCTCTCCCACTCTGGCCTCATGGGAATATTCAAGAGAATGAGGAGAGAGCTAGCCTTGCCTCCTGCTTCACAGGGTGCCTTGTCCCCGTGTAAACAGAGGTAAGAAGGTGAGTTATACTTTCGAAGCACAGCTTTAGAGTGTCCCTTCCATGTGTTGTAGATTCTGGAAGCCACCACGGACAACAACCGGATCGTCCTGGAGATCGACAATGCCAGGCTGGCTGCAGATGACTTCAGGCTCAAGTGAGTTCATTTCCCTCACGAGTCTTTCCCAAAAGACTCTTGTTTTAGACTCTAAAGTTTAAAGGAATGGCCACTTGATGGGGGACACTGGAGCATCCAGGAGCAAGGGCCTTGGAGTCATAGAGGAATTCCGTGCATGGGGGTGGGATGCGTCGAATATTATTCATGTTGTGCTTTAATTTTTAAAATATTCCAGGTATGAAAATGAGCTGGCCCTGCGCCAGAGCGTGGAGGCCGACATCAACGGCCTGCGCAGGGTGCTGGACGAGCTGACCCTGGCTAAGACTGACCTGGAGATGCAGATCGAGAGCCTGAATGAAGAACTGGCTTACCTGAAGAAGAACCACGAAGAGGTGAGAGGGGATGACAGGCCGGCCATGGGCTGAGCCGCCTCTGATGAACAAGGAGAGTCCTCTGCTGCAGGCTGACATTGCGACTCGCTGAGAGATTCTAAAGAGTCTTCCAGAACATTCTGCTATCACTCGGAGATAAGAAGGGAGAGCCTCTCACATCTTCCTTCTCTACTCCACAGGAGATGAAGGAATTCAGCAACCAGGTAGTAGGCCAGGTCAATGTGGAGATGGACGCTACCCCTGGCATCGATCTGACCCGTGTGCTGGCTGAGATGAGGGCACAGTATGAAGCCCTGGCAGAGAAGAATCGGAGGGATGCCGAGGAATGGTTCCAGGCCCAGGTATTGGTGTTCCTAGCCCGCATAGCCAGGTGGTGCTGGGGAGGGGGCCTGGCCTTTTGGTCTGTGGTGGGAAGGCCTGGCCTTAGCTCCGCTACCCCCTTCTTTCTGCTTGACTTTCAGAGTGCAGAGCTGAGCAAGGAAGTATCCTCCAACGCTGCCATGATCCAGACCAGCAAGACAGAGATCACAGAGCTCCGGCGCACACTCCAGGGCCTGGAGATTGAGCTGCAGTCCCAGCTGAGCATGGTGCGTACCCTCTGCTGCCCGTCACCCTGTAACCCTCACTACTAGGTCTCCCTTGGGACTGGCTTCCCCCATAATGTCTTTCTTGTTGCTCCATCAGAAAGCTGGCCTGGAAGGGACCTTGGCAGAGACGGAGTGCCGCTACGCCCTGCAGCTGCAACAAATCCAGGGGCTCATCAGCAGCATCGAAGCTCAGCTGAGCGAGCTCCGAAGTGAGATGGAGTGCCAGAACCAGGAATACAAGATGCTGCTGGACATCAAAACAAGACTGGAACAGGAGATCGCCACCTACCGCAGCCTGCTGGAGGGCCAGGATGCTAAGTAGGTTCCTGGTGCTTGCTGTCCTGGGGGAGTGGCCACAGTGTCTGGCTAAACAGGCAGGGTCTGAGAGATCACCTACCTCTTGTCAGAGAGGGGACAACTTCTGTCTGAGCTTAAATAGCATGGCAAAATGTTGGGGTCAGAGCCCCCTCCTCATCTCCCTGGTTAGACAGAGGAACTGCTCAGCCACAGGCTAACACGATTAGTACCTTTGTATTTCCCAATTCAGGCCTCTGGTTGTGGATGGACAGGAAAAGGAATGTGGAAGAAACATTTAATCCAGAAAAGTTGTTAGGATGTGAATTTGGCCAAATAAAGCCATTGAGATAGAGGTTTAGGATGGCGGTATGGCTCCAAGAGAGTGCTGCTGGCTTGGCTCTGTTCTCAGCACCAAGGAGAAAGGATGATGATTTAATTGCTTTCATATGAGACCAAGGCATCCTGCGGGCTTAGGGGAAAGGGGATGGCAGGGAACTGAGCCCCGAATCTTGGGTCCAATAGTATCTCCTTTTGAGGGTTTTCAGACAGACAAATTGGCAAGACAGGTAGACAGGCAGGCAAGCCTGGTAGATACCTCAGAGGAAAAGAAAGTCCTGGGCTGGAGACCATGTTAGGAAAGATTCCAAGTCAAGGCTCTGGGAGGTGGCAGAGTTGCTCCATCAGGGGACCAGGAAACACCTGTTCTCTTTTGCCCTCTGTTCATGGCTGCTTCTCTCCTCTCTTCCAGGATGACTGGCTTCAACTCCGGAGGTAAGGCGAGCTCGGTGGGAGGTGGTTTGAGCTGCTGTTGAGCTTGGGTGGAGGGGGGCTGAGAGGAAGGCAGTCCTGGCTCTCAAGTACAAGGAGAGAAGAAGTTGTGTGAAAACAGTTCTTTGATTGTCAGCTTATTGCTTTTGCTTTCAAAATAGATGTCTCTGCCCCACAGAGCCATGGGGTTGTCTTGGAGAAAGCCACTGTTGGGAACAATAATAGAGTTGTTCCCACCCACATACCTCTTGACTACCCAGGAGCTTGTGAGCCTTCTAGGGGTCTTGGTTCAGTCTGAGGTAGAGGGTTCTCCAGCCTGACCACCTTGTTTTCTCTCTGTCTTAGGAAATAGCACTACTGGTGCCAATGTGTCCCCCTCCTCCACTTCTGGTCGCCCGGATTTCCGAAAGTATTAACTCAGTCTGGCGTCCCTTCCCTGGCCTCCAGCAGCCACAGGAGGAGAGCTGATGGTACCTGTAGGATGAGAGGACTGCAGGATGTGAAGCTCAGTCCCTTTGTCCCCCAGGACTCATGGCTCTGACAACCCCTGAGGGTGGACCCTTCCCCATCGCTCCTGATTGGAATCTTTCATCTCCCTAACCCGTTGTTCTTCCTATTCTTTGGTTTCTCAGTGTCTATTACAGAGAATAGATGATTCAATAAAATTTCTTGATTTTCTGCAAATGTTTTTGTGTCTGGCCTGATTTCTGAGGGTGGCCTCTGCTGAGGCCTGATTCAGGTGACGGGTGAGGTTGGCACAGTTGTGCTGATCAGAACTCCAAAACTGATGGGACCAATGGCTTCCCATGTGAGAAGGATGTGAGGCACATGGGTCACTGAGCACACTGGTGCAATGACGGCAGACAGGGAAACCGCATTGGTTCCCATGTGTTCGTTTGCATCAGATATGGGCAAACGGGACACACCAGATAGAAAGCAGGGGTCAGTGAGTTAGTTCAGTATTCCTCCCTGTAGGATGGCCTGCGAAGGGGTCATCTATAGACATAGGGTGGGGAAGTATGGAGGACAGGTGTAGAGCAAGCCTCTTAGGCCATTCCAAAGGGGGAGGGATCTTGGGGAAATAGTGGCCCAGAACAGGCATCCCGGCCCCAACCTGCTGCCTCCCAGGCTGACGACTCCATTTTGGCCTGAGATAGCCTTCCTTTCTGTTTTTCCCAAGATCTGACAACTCTGAACTTCCCAGGGGACTCTCACCCCTGGCATAACTTACACTCTTCTTACTTTCAGGTCACGTGCAGCTTAGGCACATGGGGCTCACTTGGGCATGCCTGGGCTAGCTGAAGCAGGTTCCATTCATTCCAGAGTCCATTCTGGTCTCCACTGTAGAAGGTGTGTGTGGGGGAGCAGGGCTCAGGCCATGTTCACGCCGTCCAGAACTCTGACAGGAGCTAAAGCATTACAGAAAACCAGGTCTTGCCTTTTGCTCCCCAGTGTTTTTGCTTTTGGGTTGAGGCTGTAGTTACTCATGGAGTGCAGTTGCATTCTCCACACTGGATTGATTCTGGAGAAAGAATCTCTATCTTTAAAGGCGTTCTCGGACAAACAGGAACTAGGTAAGAGCACTTCCTCTCCTGCTAATTGCTACCTCCCCTGTGGTTTCTTAAAGCTGAGGATTCAGAACAATCTGACACAGGGTTAGTAAGAGTCATCGGGTAATGCTTCCGCTCATGACCTTTCTGGTTCTGTGACTTTGAGGTAGAAAGAGTTTCTGGGCCACTCACATCCTCATACCTACTGTATTTACAGGACCTGAAAGATGAATTAAATGGAGGGGGGAGGCACTGTGGAAAATGGAAGCTGTAGCAAACATACAATACCAAGGGCAGGAAGGAATGGGGTCCTTACCCCAGTCAAGGATAGTAGTTTTCAAAGCTGTGCTCCCCTGGCTCGTTCCAATCCCTGAGGCCAAAGCTTCCTTCCTGTCTTGGTATTGACATGTTCCATAGAATATGAGGGGAGTCATTCAGTTGGAACAATGACAGGCGCTGGACCCCTAAGTCTGGAGGGGACTCTGTCTGGCCTGGGAGCCTTTCACCTAGATCCCAGGAAGGACTGGGAGAAGCACCAAGTCTGTGGCTCTGTGAGTTATTTTAGGGAAGTTGGGAGGGACAAGTCAGGGGCAGTGTTTCTGTGAGGCTGGCCAGCAGCCTTTCTAAGCTGGGAAGAAGGCCGGCACAGGTTTCTGATGTAGGAAGTAGGAGGGGTGGGGCGGAGATCCTGTCTTTCTGCCTAGGACTCCATCTGTCAGTTTAGTCACCTGGTGGGGTGACACTTGAGGGAGGAAAGACCTGCTGGGTCAACACTGCCCCTCCCTAGGGGGTTGTCCTAGGTGCTCAGGCCACTGCAGGCTCAATGGCTGTTTCCCAGAGCAAACAGCCATGACCCAGTGTCACCTGACTCACCTCTGTGTCAGACTGAGAATGAGTGTGTCAGGCAGGAGACCCTAGGGTCACAACCAGACCAAAAAGGCCAGCACACCCCACAGTGCATGCTCTTCCCAGATCCTCAGCTTTATGTTACTTTAACCCAAGAGCTGTCACCGTCGTGTATGCTTTACACACGGGAAGACCAAGACCTTCTAAGGGATCGGACTAGTTCACAGGATGGGAGTCACAGTTTCAAAATACTTCTTGAGAAGCTGACTGGTACTCTGTCAAGGGTCATGTGTTCACCTCCAGGAATGTGGAGAGGAACAAGAGTCACAGATCTCAGTGCTCATGGGATAAAAGAGTCAACCAGGGTATGTTCCTGTGATGTCCCAGAGCACCAGCACTAGGCCAGTTTCCCAGGTGGGCATTGGTGGATTGGCAGGGAAGCCTGGAACATAGCAGGTAAGCTACCATTGTGGTTCAATGCTGCAAGTCTTCAGAAGCTTCTGGCTTCTCACCTTGAGCAAAAGGTACCTCCCTATCCCCCAGGCTCCACCCTCAGTTAATGGACCAGTACATGTCTGCCCATCCTGTGGGGCTGTCCGTCCTGCCTTGGCCCTGCAGAGGGCAGACTCATGCCAGAAAGCAGCCCAGGGTCCCTGGCCACCTGTTGGGATCCAAGGTGGTAGATGGGCAGGGCCTTAGATCTGGTCCTAATAGGAGGTTCTGTCTGTCTGTCCCCAGCATTGGGTGTGGCAGCAAGGCAATTGAGGAGCAGGGTGAGGCTGAAGGTGGAGTTCCATGATGAGACTCCTCAGGTACTTGGCTTGTCTATTTTGTGTGACAGTTTTGACCACCCATCAGGGGTATGAGACTTCCCTAGCCTTCCTGGAAGGGGAATCCCACTGTTCCACCCTAGGGATAGGACTGCAGGTTGTAATAAATAGCCCAATGATATATTGTCCCATAATTCCCCATGTCTCTATTGGAACCCATTTCATCTTCCCAGTTTTGGTTTTTGTATCTCTGGAAGCATATGTCCTTTTGGATGGTACCCTTGGGGCTGTTGGTGTTTGGGGTAGAGCAGGGTACACGAGCTACGTTCCTTTGAGCAGCTCTTTGGGGACTCTGGGAGAGCTGGGTGCATTGCGTCCCCTCATGGAGTTTGGGGGATACAGGTGGCTGGTTGGCTGCCGAGACTCATCCAGGCACCTGTCGGGGACGGACTTTTGGGAAAGCTGGCAGGTGTCTGGCAATAATTCTCTGGCCAACTTTCATAATCGCTCATAACAGCCATGTGGCTACTTTCATCTGAGCATCTCCGAGAAGCTTGAAAGTAAAATCCGCAGAATGCAGGATAGTTAATAATAGCCTGGAGCCCCGGGCCTGGCCACAGACGTGCTGTTGTTAGCAGGAGGGGTGTTGTTATGTGGACTGCACAGTATCTGTAAATGCTGACTGCTGAGCCAATCCAATGGGGTGTTTTGTGGGGGTGGGGGATTCGCTTTGTGGCTCAGTTAAGTGATACTTGAAAGGCATGGACTGGGACACTGAAGTACCCTGTCCCAGTATGCCTGACAGGGCATCTCCTATAAACCACAGGTTCTCAAACACACTGGGGGAGAAGAAGCAATGCTGTGGAATTCTCAGACCATAAAAGCTGAGTGAGGTGGCGGGGTGGGGGTGGGGGTGGTAAGGACTCGGTACCTCTGAGCAGAAGCTCGTGTTCTTCAGATGGGAGCTGCTGGCCAAAGTGGTTTGCAGAAAGAGCTGGCCCTTGGGCCCTGAAACGTGAAGACACAGCATAGCCACAAGAGGACTGGAGAGGTATGGCTTTCTGCTGGGCCCAGTGGCTCTAGGACTCACTATGGCAAGACACGAGGCTCATTCTGAGCAGACTGGGGCGGTAACCAAAATCACTCTTAGGGGAGAGGAGTTTTATTTTGTTTTTGTATTTTGAGTGAGTTGATATTCTAGAGCATTCTGGGCTTGGTAAAGAGGGAATTTCAAGACCTAGTCAGGGTAAGGTAGATCTGATGGGAATTTAAAAACCCTATCAGGGTCTTGGAGAGTTGAACCCCTAGAGTTCTGAAAGGAACCACTGTTCAAGGCTACTGTCATTCTTTATTAGCTCTTCTGAAGACCCCCCCCCCCCCCCACCTGAGGGCAGCCAGGGAGCGGGTGAGTTATCTCCTTGGTCAGCTGGTTTGTGTTCTGACTTTCCTGAGTCCAGCGAGGTGTAGTGACTAAGGAGATGGGGAGAAGTTTGAGAACTTGAGAGATTGGATGTGGAGCAGAGGAGACTTGAGAATCCCGCCCAGGCTGAGTCACTTAGTGGAAGGATCAGGTAGAATGTCACTGATGAGGTCAAGATTCCAGGCATGACGACTTAGTCCGCAGACTTCTGAGTACTGCTTATGGAGGGTGGGAAGGCCTAAGAGCAGCTATGGAGACAGGACATAAAGGAGTCAAATGTCAGGGTCTTCCAAGGGAAGTCTGATTGACCTGTCCCCAGTATCAGCCAACTTCATGGTGTCAGGGAGGCAAGGGACAGTAACATCTTGCTTGGTCAAGGCCCTTAAATAGTGATAGATATCCCTACTGAAGACTTCCACACAGAGCCCAGGCTGCTCAGACAATTGGTTTTACAGATAGAAAATAACATTTTGGTATAACCATATTCTAAATATTAAGTATGTTTTCTCACTCACTGAATCTGGTAGCCCTGTCCTTCCTAGATCCATGAGTGGACCTGAGTCTTTCACCATCAAGACCCAGTGAGATATTTCCTGGATTCTTTCTAACCATTAAACGAATGGTTAGAAATGTCTCTATTATAAGGGTTTTAACTTCCCACCATGCTCTCTTCACCTTAGTGTACCAGCTCCTAGATGTACTAGCATCTGACATCAGCTGGTGGCGCATTTGGCAGGAGCTATGGAAATGGTTGTTTAAAGCAGAATATATAGTAACCAGGCTTCTCAGGAGGAGGGACAGATATCCCAGGTGCTTCGCGTTTGGATAGATTTCTTGTTACAAGGAAAGAACAGTTGTATGGGGGAGAGAAGAATTGACTGAGGGTGGGGTCCCAGGTGGGGTCTGAAAAAACTAGGAGATGGAACCAGTTTTCAGTTTCCTTCTATGATAGGGACTTTTCCAGGACCTGTGTGTGGATCTCAGGGTGAAAACAGGTAAGATGAGAAAACCAGAAAAATCAAGCCTGAGCCAGCAGGCTGCTTAAAGATGGACAGATGTTGGCTATCTTGAGCGACCTTGTTCTCATTGGTGTCCCATTGGCTACTGTGTGACCTGATTTCTCTGCTACCTTTGGGGGGGTTTCTATGGTGATGTGGTGGCGCACATATTTGACCAAAGATTGGAGAAGATGGGGCTGGGGGTGGGCGGAGGAGATCCTTGCTGAGAGAGTTCCTTGGATGTATCACAGCATGTCGTCCTTGTATTCTCTCAGAATGGGAGTGATTTCTCAGAGTCCCTAGGACAATCCAGCTTTATCTAAGCAGAACTTCAGCTTTCAGATGGAAGCTTAGTCGAAGGCAGAGACATCGACAGAGACGGTTACCTGGCTATTGATCTTGAGGTTGATGGTGTTCTAAGATTGGCTTGAGAAAAAGGATCTTTTCTGTTCCCTCAGCAGCAATTTTCCTCTTCTTCCTGTTCTCCAAAACGGAGTCATGGTGGTCAGAGAACACCCTCTGGGACTGCAGTTGGTGCCTGGACCTGAAGGAAGTTCTAGGGTAGAGGTTATCATCCTGTGAGTCAGGAGCCCTTTGGGGATTGAACAACCCTTTCTCAGGGGTCGCCTAAGACCATGGAAAAACACAGCATGAGAACCTATATTGCAACATTAGGAAGGGTGAGAACCACAGCTCTAGGGGAAGGGTCAGAGACTAGACAGAGAATCCTGGCCAAGGGACTGCTGTACTCTGGAAGCAGGAAGACACTGCCTCTTTAGCTGTTGTATCTTCTTGAACAATCAGGCAGAGCTACAAAAGACAGCACTTCCTTAAGCGGCCGGGTGCCTTGGGAAGGGCAGTCGACTTCAGTTCCTCATTTGTGGGTTTCAGAGTAGTTTTGATTTTTGAAACTAATGTCCTAATTTCTAATTTATCAAGCCCCCTTTGGGAAAGCTTTCACAATTCTGTGACTGGCAGGAGAGCCATTCACCTGCTGGTAAGGCCGAGGCTCAGAGGCAGTGAGCAGCTAGGACCACTGTGTTGTCTAAAATTTTTTGGTACAGTGAAGTCTCCAGATATTTTAGCCATAGATGTCATTTTAGCCTGGGAATGCTGGGATGTCTGCTTGGTGTTCAGTGATATTGACTTCTGAAGAAGCCCTTCTCAGGAACAGCCTGGAGAGGTGGGCCAACACTGCTACTGCTTATAGAGTGGAAGGTAGGTAGAGAGGGAGGGAGGAAGAGAGGGAGGGAGGGAGCCTCTGTCATTTTGTTGTGGTGAGTGTGCTGGAGGCAAAGGGAAACCATGAAGTTTGCAGATGTTTTGAAGGGAAAAAAAAACCCTCATAGTGTCATGTGTTTGACCCTCTGTAACTCCTCTTTATTCTGAGGGTGAGTGACAGGGACAGGGGGTTTGGAGCAAGAGAATAAACTGTAGCCATATCCTAACTGACTCTTAGTCTCCGTGGAATGCTTGTGGAGAGCTAACTACAGGATATCTGAGGTGGGTGGAAGTCAGGCCATTGTCCAGGCCCATCCCCTGTTCAGATGGGTGAGCTGAGATCCACAGTGTATGGGGCTCACTCAGGGAACTTGGATAGAGCTAGGCCCAGAGTCCAAGCCTTAGGCTAGTATATTTTGGATTGGTTTTAGAAAAACCTGTGTAGAGAGTTTGCTAAGGGCTACTCTCTCGCCCATTTTACATGACAAACCATGTGGTTAGCAAGACAAATTGGGTTTAGGTGTGTTGAGGGTTTGCCTGGGTGGACAAACAGAGACCACAAACTCTGCCATAGTTTCTGCAGAAGACAAAATGGGGGGAGGTTAGAGGAAGCCTGATCAGGACCTCAGTCTCTGTCCTCATAGTCAACAGTTGTCAGAGGGGCATCACCACTCTCCCCTTCCCAGGGGACGTAACTAATATCCGTTGGCAATTCGGTCATCATAACTAGGCTAAGAAGTAATATAAGCTCTCTCTGTGAATGCAAAACTTCAGCTTTTTAAATGCCTCTCTCACACCTAGAACAAGCTTGGTGCAGTGTAGGTCCCAATGAGTACTCATTGAGTAAGTGAATGAATGCATGGGCAGGCCCAGTCAGCTTGGGAAGGCCTCCTGTACTACTGTGGCTTCCCACCCAGGCCGCTGTGTAAGGGGAGCAGGGAGTAGGGTGAGTTCCCTCCTACCCAAAAACCCAGGGCACTTGGTATGGAAGGAGGACAGGACAGATAGGGATCCCAAGAAGAGTGGCATCAAGTAGTGGAGGTGAGAAACATCACAGAAACTTTACAGGATGCAGATTAGTCCTGAAGAACTTGGAATTGGTCAAGCCACAGTGTCTACACTGCTTAATCAAGAAGTCCCAGGATAGGCTAGTCTTAGCCTTGCAGGAGAGCTGGGAGAAAGGCAATCATGAGGCAGTTGTTGGCAAGGCACCTAGAGCTGTGGAGGTAGAGGCTGATTAGTCCCTGCTCTCTCTATGAGGAAGAGCTGCACAGATCTGCTCTCAGGCACCTGTGGAGGTGTCTACCATCCTGGGCGTGTTTCCCACAGCCAATCGCCCTCCTTGAGTAATCTCAGAGAGAAGCGTATAAAGTGCTTTAAGAGGTTGAGAACCACAGCTTCAGAAGCACATAAATGCTTCCATAAATGCCAGCTTTGCAAGATGACTCTATAGGGGAAGAGCAAGTAGGACTCGGGAAAGTCCAGGGTTTGAAGTAGAAGAACCAGATTTATCTTTGGTCTACAATTTTCAGTCTCTTCTCATGATTTGTTTAGGAGTCTGGTAGCACTTGGTTTTGTTCTTTTTATTCCTTCTCTGCCATTGGTCATATCTAGGATGTGTTCAGAGACCAGGAAGGTCTAAGTGGCTTAGGTTCAGGGAAGACAAAGACCACAAGGGAAGCAGTCTTCAGGTCCTGCCTATGGCTCCAGACAGGTGGATTCCATGAAGATCAGTTCATGAACTGTCTGAAGGATTGGTTATGGGGTACCTCCCCCCTCACCCCCACTGTCACCATAACTGTGTCTAGGGAGAACAGAGACATCAGGAACTCCAGCAGAGTGTTTATACCCATGAGCCTTTGCTGTCCTTTCCACAAATCACCACCAAAGACTGTCTTTTTGACTGACCAGCACTTTCAAAGCATGTAGAGGCTTTCAAAGAACATCTGTAGCTGTCTTTGGATCCTCCTTGTATCTGTGTGACATAGTTGGAACAGCACAATGATCTCCACTGTTTCCACCAGGCCACCAAGGATTCCAGAAATGTAACATGCCCAGTGTCAGAGGGAAAATGATCGAAAGAGCCAGGATTTGAATGTGTATCTCTTGTCCCTAAGTTCTAGGTACCCTGAGTTGGGGTCTAAGTGCCCTGGTTTCAGATTTAACTATGACCACTCACCCTTGATTACAGTGAGGGAGTGTGTAAGCAATGAACCACAGCTGGTTGAAGTTTCCTGGTCATGGTCAACCGTGGTCCATGATTGTTATGATTCAAACCGGAAGAGTTACAACCCCGAACACCGCAGGTCTACAACCACGCCCATCTCTCTTCCAATGGTCTTAATTTAAAATCTAAAAATTATATTTACCTATTTTGTGTGTATGTGTATACACGGGTACATGGAAGCCTGGTACATATGTGAGGATCAAAGGGAAACTTGTTGTAGTGGATCGATTCTTTCCTCTGCCGTGTGGGCCTGGGGATTGGATTTCCCCCATCAGGCTTGGCTGCAAACGCCTTTACCCACTCAGGCATACCACGGGCCTAGCACATGTTCGCTCTTTAAAATTTTATTCTGAAAATTATTCTTTCTTTCTTTCTTTCTTTCTTTCTTTCTTTCTTTCTTTCTTTCTTTCTTTCTTTCTTCCTTGCTTTCTTTTCTTCACTCTTTTCTCCTCCTCCTCCTCCTCCTCCTCCTCCTCCTCCTCCTCCTCCTCTTCTTCTTCTTCTTCTTCTTCTTCTTCTTCTTCTTCTTCTGTGCATGTGTTCATGATAAGTGTGCGTGAGTGCAGACATACCTATGCCTCAGTGTGTGTGTGTGTTGTTGTGTGTGCTGTGTGTGTGTGTGTGTGTGTGTGTGTGTGAGAGGAGGTCAGAGGACATCCTGTATAAATGAGGTCTTTTCTACTTTGAGATCCAAGGATCAAACCCAGGTTGTCAGGCAAGTGCTTCTGCCCACTGAGCCATCTTGCTGCCCCTTATTTTACTTTTTGAATTAGCTTATGAGGTATCGTGTTCTTTATGGAATATATTTATGTGAATAGATATTTATTCATTTTGCTTGGCTCCGCTCTCCTTTCTTCCCTCATCTTCCTGTCCTCCATCCTCACTTAACCTTTGCACCCCACTTTGGCCTTTCTAGATTCACACCACACATTCTATTACCCTCTTTGCCTTTAAAGTCTCTTTTAGGGGTTCCTTGTCTGACCTGTGGCATTTGTCAGCTTCCCAACTCAACACAATACTTTCCAGTTCCATTGTTTTCCTGAAAAATCCATATTTTTATTTTTCTTTATAGTGGAATAATATTCCATCTTGTAATGTCCATCCCTTCACTCCTTTTTTATTGCTCCAGTGGCCCAGGCAATGATGAACAGCTGTGGGAGTGGGGGATGGACAGAATGGACTCCTCAGGGGAAGGCAGGTAGGGAGGACAGAAACCAAATGTCATATGCAAGGCCACTCCCATTTTATGAGGTCTGAGGCAAAGACTCTTTGAAGTGGCAATAAAATTCAGTCTGCTAGAGAATGATGATGACTGAGAGTCCTGACTTAGCAAACCCAATTCAGCATTTTTTTTTTTCTTTTACAAGGAAAGAAATTCTGATGGATGGCAAAAATGACATTGTAATGAGATGGACTTTCTGGGCTCAGACAGGGCTTTCCCAAGAGCTAAAGCCTTGGAATATGCCAACACCCCATGAAGATTGTATATAAGCACTCCAGGGAGGCCTGGAGAATCCACAACCTGCGATCCTACCTATTCTGTAACCCTCCTCACTAGCATCATGGCCACCCAGATCTGCACCCCGACCTTCTCTGCTGGGTCTGCCAAGGGCCTCTGTGGCACCACAGGGAGCTTCTCTCGGATATCTTCCATCCACTCTATGGGCTCCTGCAGGGCCCCCAGTTTGGTTGGCACTGTGGGGCCAATGTCCTCCTTCAGGACAGGCTTCTCTGGCCTTGGCAGCTGCTTGCCAGGCACCTACCTGTCCTCTGGATGCCACTCCTCTGGCTTTGCTGGGAGCGGGGGCTGGTTCTGCGAGGGTGCCTTCAATGGCAATGAGAAGGCCACCATGCAAGTCTTGAACGACCGACTGGCCAACTACCTGGAGAAGGTGCGGCAGCTGGAGCAGGAGAACGCACAGCTGGAGTGCCGCATCCGGGAGTGGTACGAGTGTCAGATCCCATACATCTGTCCCGACTACCAGTCCTACTTCAAGACCGCTGAGGATCTGCAGCAGAAGGTAATAGGCCAGGTCCTCTCAGCTGGCCAGACAACTCCAGGAAGATTTCCAATCTAAGACTCAGCCAGATGGGACTGAAGCTCACAGAGAATTCTGGAAGGAGAGCTCTACTCTCTGGGATGTGGTTCCCTGGTGACCCAGGCTTCTCTGCTGCTCTGTGTGCCCTGTTACCAGCCATTCTTCTATTTGCTTCATCATCTTAGCTTAGAGATGGAAGGATCATGACCTTTGTCCCCACTTGGTGTAGTCCTGTATCCAACACCTGAATAAGTAAGCTGTCGGCTTACTTATTCTTCATCCTGGAGATATGGATACTACTATGCCTATCTAACATAAGAAGGTTGAATTTTGAGAGGCTTAGCAACTTGTCCAAGATCATATAACTTGAACATGGGATCCAGAATCAGATACCAGGCCTGCCTCATCCTGATATAGCCTGTTAGGCCAGCCTGGAGGCTACAGAAGCCAGGACTGATGGGACAGTGGTATGGTGTCCCTCCTGGGCTCTGATCTCCCTCCATGCCTGGATATTTGGAGACTTTGCCTGCTTTTAGAGGCATCTGTGAGCTGGGTTCCCCACCCCATGCCCGTCGCATTGCTGGGTCTTCCTCAGTTCAGGCAAAACCTCTTGTTTTTCAGATCCTGCTGACCAAGTCTGAGAACGCCAGGCTGATATTACAAATTGACAATGCCAAGCTGGCCGCTGATGACTTCCGGACCAAGTGAGTAGCACAACCAGGAGATGCTTGGTCTGTGTCAAATCTGAGCCCTACCTTTGGGAGCTGATGAGGAGGGAATAAAGCCAGATTCAGTTGTAAATGGGAAGACAAGGCAGAGGCCCTGGATCCCTCCTGGGACACGGGAAAGGGCCGCCATGCTTCTCACTCCAAGTTAGCTATGGAACGGACCTTCCCTGGCTGCAGACTTGGCAGGGTTCTGTGTGTGTAGGTACGAGACGGAGTTGTCCCTGCGGCAGCTGGTGGAGGCTGACATCAATGGTCTACGCCGGATCTTGGATGAGCTGACCTTGTGTAAGGCTGACCTGGAGGCACAGGTTGAGTCCCTGAAGGAGGAGCTGCTGTGTCTCAAGAGGAACCATGAGGAGGTGAGGCTGCTGCCCAAGGATCCCTTCCCACTGAGGAGCCGCTGCTGGCCCTTGGGCCTATTGTATGGCAGAATGTGAAACACTTTACATCTGTCTCATCTTCACAGTGATTCTAAGAGTTAGCTCCCACCATAAGCTCCATTTTACAGCTGAGAAGATGGTCATAAAGATGTGAAATCATTTGCCTATAGTCCCACAGAGAGTACACCCTCACCCATGATGCTACAACTCTTTGGATTATGGTGTCTGATAGAAGTCTATTTGCTTGGGGCTGTGTCATCCCCCAAATCCTCAGGAGGAGTTAGCATAGATAGACCAGTGTGTGTGTGTGTGTGTGTGTGTGTGTATGTGTGTGGAGGGGCATGTTCAAAGAGGTTAGCTCTTCTGTTTCATGGTACTCAAGAGAGGGATGAGAGTTTGAGCCTAGATCATTGAGCCTACCAAGCCAGCAACCTTTCCACAGCCTCATACTACCTTACTTTGCCACTGTAGGAAGTCAATGCACTCCGTTCCCAGCTTGGGGACCGGCTGAATGTGGAGGTGGATGCTGCTCCCCCAGTGGATCTCAACAAGATACTGGATGACATGCGATGCCAGTATGAGACCCTGGTGGAGAATAACCGTAGAGATGTGGAGGCTTGGTTCAACACCCAGGTGAGGCTGGCAATCCAGGACTACAGGCTGAGGGGTGGGATAAAGAAGGGACACTAGGTCTGCCCCTGTTCTGCATTCTCCCCTTCTCTGTAGACGGAGGAGCTGAACCAGCAGGTGGTGTCCAGCTCAGAGCAGCTGCAGTGCTGCCAGACAGAGATCATCGAGCTGAGGCGCACAGTCAACGCCCTGGAGATCGAGCTGCAGGCTCAACAGAGCATGGTGGGTGGTCTCTGCCTGTTAAAGGCTCTCTGACTTACCAGTGTGCTGCCCATCATGCTGTCACAGGGTCTAACTATGACTGTGTGCAGATACCAGGACAGCGGGGATTTAGGGTGGAATTCCTTCTCAATAGCTTTTCTTCCCCTACTCTAGCGGAATTCTCTGGAATCTACCCTGGCTGAGACAGAGGCCCGCTATGGCTCCCAGCTGGGCCAGATGCAATGTCTGATCACCAATGTGGAGTCCCAGCTGGCTGAGATTCGTTGTGACCTAGAACGTCAGAACCATGAGTATCAGGTGTTGCTGGATGTCAAGGCCAGGCTGGAGTCAGAGATCGCCACCTACCGCCGCCTGCTAGACGAGGAGGACTGCAAGTGAGTGATCCTGGGACACCCCCCACCCCCACCCCAGAGCTGGGCAGGGAGAAGGGCTGGACACACTTTCAGAGCTAAGTGGCTCTTACAAAGATGAAGGTAACTGAGCTAAAACCATTGAAGATCCTTTCTGGTCCAGGTCTCGAGTAATGCTCAAGGGGGGCAAGCTAAGCCAGGGTAAGCCCATCTTTGGCCACGTTTTGGTGGAAGCTTCTAGTCTCCCTTCCTACAGACCGAACCTCCAATCCAGACCAAATCTCAGAATCACTGAGACCTCACTTGCTCTGATTCCACTCACTGCCATTACTACTGTCCTGCAGGACCCCCCTCCCTCCAGTCTAATACTCTAATGCCAAGTACATGTCATGTGATTTTTATTTCTTCAGGCTTCCTGCTCACCCTTGTTCCACGGAATGCAAGCCTGCTGTAAGAGTTCCTTACATCCCTTCTACATCCTGCACCACGGCTGTACCCTGTGCCCCAACTGGGCCCTGCACCCCAGCTTCTCAAGTCAGCACCCAGGTCCGTACCATCACTGAGGAGATCAGGGATGGAAGAGTCATCTCCTCCAGGGAGCACGTGGTGCCCCGTGCAATGTGACCTGTCACCAGTGGTGCCTAGGCCACAGGAAGGAGGACACCTTGTGGCTCTTGGCAGCTAAATGATCTTGCACTTCCCTAGGGCCCTCTCTGCTTAGCAGGTTTTTCTACTCAAATTCATCTATTGTTTCTGGTCTTAACTGTGCTTTTTACGCTGTGCAAAACCAGGTTTCCCTTGGAAATATTCCCAAATAAAGTGTTCTCTTGGCATAGCAAATCTGACCCTGCCTGATTCTGTTGATTCCTGAATGGTTAGTGTCCTGGGGTGTTTGGGCATGGGATATGGCAAAGTTGCAGTGTGATCACAAATTTTTAGTATTGGAGATGCTTTAGGTTCTGGTCACCGACCTCCATCTCAGACTTGGTGGTTGCCAGCCACTGTTCCCTGATTAGCCTTCCCTGTAGGCATCTACCCTGAAATAGCCAGGAGAGATATAAAGGCTCTCATTCTGGCCTTCTTCAGCAGTCCTGATGGGATCAGTGCTCATCTCTCATTCCTTCCTTCCTACCTTCTCCCTTGCCCAGCTCCTGTCTCTCTGGGTCAGTTCAATAGAGATGAGTCCCAGGGCCAACTAGAGAGGACCAATCTATGATGACCCAGTGTGAGCCAACTACACCATGGAGAGGAGTTGGGGTGAACTGGAGGTGAAGACAGGAGTCAGGCAAATCCATGTTCTTAACATGGGGGCACAGGAATGATAGAGGACCTAGAGGGACAGATAGGGGTACTTTAAAGTTCTATATTATAAAGATACATCTGTGCTCTGTATTGTAGAATGGAGTCAGTACACATATGTTGTTAGGAGCTTAGCATGTATGCCTTGTTAGTGCTTTGTCTGCTCTAGTAACCCCCAGCTCAGATGCCCTGGGCGGAGCACAAGGTTGATGATGGTGGATGCTCCTTAGACTTAGAATCTCAGGAAGCCCTTGAGCACAGACATCCACAGAATGAGCAGGGATGGTATCGGCATAGACATCACAAGTCTCATGAATGCATCTGAACCTAACCCGAGAGGTGAGCCTGAGCACCAGTGATTGACAGCCTTCGCTCTCTCACCCAGCCCACGTCCTGTGAAGTTTCTGGCTGAAGATGGAACAAAAGGCAGTGTTTTTAAAAACAGTGATGTTAACCTATTGCCTTTCCAGATCCCCATCTCTCCTAATAAAGTATAATATAAATTTGATTCTCATTTCTGCTCATTGGCCTTTGTGGTGACAGGCAGCAACGAATCTCCATATTTGGTTTGCAGGATGCATAAAATGCTGTGCTTGAGATAGATTATGCTAAGTGGGGTGGAGCTCAGGGTGCTTGGACTCTCCTGGCTGAGCAGTGCTGATCTGTGTGTGGAGTTTAATTGGGCTAGGTTCTGGACATCCGATAATCACAGAAGGAGAGCCTACGAGAAGTCAGAAGTCTCACGCTGGCCTCTGCCTTCTCACCCATTTCCAGTTCAGAACACAAACAAACCCAGCAGGGACTTATCCAAGACTACAGAGCAGTGAGAGGCTGAGTCCTGGCAATACCCAGCTCTTCTGTCTTGGCTTCTTGATGCCAAGAGCACTGCCAATACCACCATTTTTTAGTGACTAAGCCAAACACAAGGACGCCAGAGGTTCAGAAGAAGCGCCTAGGAGAAGATGTCCGCAGGCAGAATGAAGAGTTTGGCTGGGGTCACTCTGCCACTCTATGGCATGTGCTTGGGCTTGCCCAGAGACTCCTTAGCCTTGACAGTTTTTCTGTGAGTTGAAGCCTCCGGGAGCTCTCTGATGGGACATTGTGTCCTCAGCACTCAAGATGTGTTGCTTACCAGAGTTTGTCTGAATAAAAAGGAAGAGTCTTTGGGCTACCCTCAAACAGCCCTGTGTGATTAGGAGCATTCAGTTTGTTTATGCAGCATTGCTTCAATTCTTACTAAATCCTTCAAAGCATTTGGGTTAGTGAAGGAACCCCTCCTATGCTCAGCCTCACCCACACACCCTTAACTGTGGCTATTGATGGAAAGGCTGCAACCCAACACTGCGCAGCAAGTCCTAGGACCCCCCCCCCCAGTTGTCTCGACTCCTCTCCCACTGCCCCTCTCCATGACATCAGGAGAGGGATAAGATGATAAACTTATGTTCAAGGTGGTCAGTTATTCTCTACTTTCTAGATAAATTATCTGGTCCTCATTTACAGATTCCCACACTTCAATGAATAAACTAATGCATGAGGAGCTTCCCAGGGCATCCTGTGCTATAGCACACTAGGGCTCAGTTGGGGAGGAGCAGGGGCGTGGAATCAGCAGCATCAACAGCAGACAACAGGCATGGCTCCTAAGGATCAGCCATCAGGTTGCAAACTTCCTTCTCTCATTCCCCAGTTGAGTCCTGTGATAGCAAGAGCCAGGGCAGGGTAGGGCTTTGAGTTGTGAACATGGGGAGAGCTTGTGGAGTGTAGGGGTGATCAGGGAAGAGTTCAGGGGAGATTTGGATTTGGTAGAAGCCTTCAAGGTTGGGCAAACAAAGGAGAGAAGGTGGAAGGCAGTTTCGAGTGCAGCTGAGTATGTCCGTGCCATGTTCTGGGGACGGCAGGGCACATCTGGACAGAGTCCGGAGAGGAGAAGGTAATTAGGACGCTTGCTAAACAATGTTAGTTCTTGCTGATATGGGGTTCTGGGCAGCTTTTTAATTTTGGTTTTTGAAAAAGAATCCTAAGGGAAAAATGGAACAGCACAGTTCATAAGCTCTCTTATAGCACCGAAATATTACTTACTTGTTTGTTTTTTTTAAATATCAAATTATCTAAAAGCATCTTATCAGGATTTTTCAGCCACACCTTTGAGTTGGCTCACGGGGCCTTGAGCAGATGGCTTCTGTTTTCTGCTAGGGGACCTGGCTTATTGGCTTGTTGGGGCAGGTACTGTTGATTCCTGTCTTGGGGCTTCTCCCTCTTTATCTCTAAGGCTAGGATTAGCAGAACGATGTGTTTGCCTCTTCTCCTAGTCAATCATTTTTCCTTGTCTTCTTTTGTCTCCTTTCTATGCTCAAATCTCCTAAGAACCCTTCATTTTCTTATGTAGCACAATCCACTCACCCCCCCACTTTCTCTCTCTCTCTCTCTCTCTCTCTCTCTCTCACACACACACACACACACACACACACACACAAACTCACGCTCACGCTCACTCACACTTACTCTGAGACATCTAGAAGCACAGCAGTGTTTTGGACATTGTTAGCCCCCAGGGCAGCCCAGTCCCTTGGTGAGATGGGGAGAGAGGGAGAAACACAAGACAGAGGGCAACGGTTCGTACAGAACAAAGAGTCCTCTCCTGGCCTCTGCCATTGCTTCTAAGTGTTGGGTGGGCACAGCAGGCCTGGAAAGGAGCGTGAGCTCCAGTGAGAAGAAGTGGCTGGGACTGAGCCCCTGGAGGCAGTGGGACAGGTCTGAGGGCCGGAGTCACTGAAAGCGCAGGGCTTTAGTCTCCTGGCAGAGCCTGTGTGGACCTTGCATAAAGTATTCTCTGCCCCAACTATTGGCTTCCTGTGGGAGTTGGCACCCTCTATTCATGCAGCGTGTAGGTGGTGTGTGTGTGTGTGTGTGTGTGTGTGTGTGTGTGTGTGTGTGTGTGAGAGAGAGAGAGAGAGAGAGAGAGAGAGAGAGAGAGAGAGAGAGAGAAAGGTTTCAGTTGAGGGGGACTGCACACTTTGGACAAGAGAATTTCAGCCACCTCTGCTATTCCTTGCCTGGGTGACTTTGGGCGGCTCTAAAGCAATGAAAGTCCTTGCCTGTCCAGTAGGGTTGTTGGTTTGCCAATCTCACGTCTGAGGAGGGTGTTGTGAAGACCAAGTGAGAGAATGTGTGGAAAGATTGAGCACAGGTTCTGAATGCTCAGTGGGTGATGGGGGTGGGGGTGGGGGGCTTGCTGCTATTGCCATTAATGAGGTGATTTGGAAGAGTATCCAAAGCTGCCAACAGCACTTGGTCCCTGTCTGGGCTGCTCAGGGGTAATGCCCCACCAGGAAAGCTATGTGACCTCCGGAGGTTGAGCAGATGATATGGAATTTCCAGGCCTTTTTGCAATGACTTCACCAGGCTGAATGGCTTCAGATCGGTCCTGATGAGCCTGGAGAGCATACCCAGAAGACTGTGTCTTAGGAGGGGGATGGGTGGGAAATACAAACATCCCAGGAGGTTTAACCAGGCTCTCAGCTCAGCTGCATCTTTGCACTGAGGCGTGCAGTTCCCAGCAGGAGAGGTTGAGGTAGCCATTGGCACCCTAGGGTTATGCTGGGTGGGGCTGATCACACCGGATCCCAGGGTGTGGAAATGGTGCAGTGAATCATGGGAGGTCTATATCGCAGGCTTCCAAACCTATGCACCTGGCCCACAGGACAGTGAACTGTGTGCTTAGGATCTGTCCCCACTTCCAGATGACAGCTGCCAGGCATTACGGAGTTCCAGTTTAACAAGACTGCAGTTGTGGAGGGACTGGCAGCTGTCACTAGGAGCCCTTGTTGTGAGAAATTGCTGTTTGGGCTTCTTCAAGGCTCACTTAATGCTTAAGGCAACTCAGGGTGCAGGCATTAACATTTGTTCTCATCACAGAGGGAGAAACAGAGGAAAACCCTGAGAGGTGAAGTCAGGTGGTTCATGGTGGCATGGAGGTTTGAGCCTGTGTTCAGATGTCACCATGAGGTCAGGCTGCTTTTCCTGGATTCCTTGTATATTCTATTTCACTTCTCTCCTCTCTGTTTTGCACAGATTCCATCCTATCTTGCAGCCTGGGACAGAATTCCAAGTTGTGCCAGCCACAAGCTGGAGGTGCTAAGCACGCTTTTATATCCAGGTTCTGCTGTCTTCACCTACAGGGTGGGGACCATGATGGAGGTCTGTAGACAGCACAGGTGAGGTGCTGAGCACCGTGCCAGGCTCCCTGCTGGTCTCAGCTCGTTGCTGCTTCCTAATAGGAAGGTAGTTCTTAGAAGGGCAACAGAACTCCAAACTGCAGAATGGTTCAGAAGGCAGGTGCCATACACAGGCTCTCTCCTGGTGTGATTCCATTCCCATCACACCTCTCCTCAGCCCTGGGTCCAGGTGTCGCTTGTCTACACACTGGACTAATCAGATGTCTCATCAAAAGTTTTAGGCATCAGGTCAACCAGTTTCCAGTGCAGAGATGAGCCTGTGAGACTCAGGTTCCTTGTACCTGCTGAAGAGATGTGTGAATCAGATACGCATCTTCCCCTCCACCAATTCAGGCAACTAGGAGGAAAGTCTTCTCTATTTCTGCTGGGGCTGGAAAAGACGTGCACTCCTAAACAAGGCTGTAGGTGTCACCAGGAATTGACTTCGAGCTGTTTTGGCTAGAGTTGAAGCTGTGTAACCAGAGCAGAGCTCCTGGCAAGGAAGTAGGGGTGTGCCTATCGAGGCTCTGTTGGGTTGAGGGTTGCTAATGTCCTATTTTGTCCAGGACAAAAGGTTCCTCATGTCACATTAAAACCACAGCAGTCCAGAGAAACCTGATACAATTTGTCAGCGTGGCCATATCTTCCGGGCCCATTCAAGAGCCTTTTATGTATGCCCAAGCCACAAGACCCCTGCCTTTTAGCCACTTTCAGGCCCACCTACCCCCCGCCCCCCTGCTGTCCATCAAAGGAGACAAAGCCAGAGAAGGCAAAAGAGTGATGAGACTCCCACACCTGCTTAACAAGGAGGCCGAAGTCTGGGTTCTGATGACAGGCCCCTTTGAAGAGCTAGTGCAGACTGGGACTTCCCAGGATGTAGGGCTATGAGACCCACTTGTCCAACGGGGCTTCTGTTTTATGAGGCTGGGATATGTTCACGGGAAGCTAAATAACAGACTAATGAGAGGTTTTGATAGAAAGTGGAATTAACTTTAACGAGGAGAAAACACTTTGTAAGGGCCAACCAACGCCCACTGGGGCAGAAGTATAAAGTCGGGTTAGGGAGCCACTTCTCTGTGTCAGGGTGTCTACTCTCAGAGATCTACTGCTTACATCTGGGCTACTGTGGCCATGGCTTCCAAATGCCTCAAGGCCAGCTTCTCCTCAGGATCTCTGAAGAGCCCGGGTAAAGCTGGAGGGGGATCCACTCGCATGTCCAGCATGTACTCCAGTAGCTCTTGCAAGCTGCCCAGTCCTTCCCGGGGAGCCCGGAGTTTCTCTGTGTGTTCTGCCGGCCTGGGCAGAGGCAATTACAGGGTATCTAGCTGCCTCCCAGCTCTCTGCCTCCCGATGGGAGGCTTTGCCACCAGCTACGGCATGGGTGGAGGTTGGTTTGGGGAAGGCATCCTCACTGGCAATGAGAAGGAGACCATGCAGTCCCTGAATGACCGCCTGGCCAGCTATCTGGAGAAGGTGCGTCAGCTGGAGCAGGAGAATGCTAGCCTGGAGAGCCGAATTCGGGAGTGGTGTGAGCAGCAGGTGCCCTATATGTGCCCTGATTACCAGTCTTACTTCCGAACCATGGAGGAGCTGCAGAAGAAGGTATGTGGTTCAGAGTGGCTTCAGACCTAGAAGCTGGAACATGTGTGATAGTAGCCCAGCTTCCATAGGGAACTTTTGGAGGGAGCAAAGCTTATTCACATCTATGGCCTCTTCTATTCTTTCCAATAATTTTAAGCCTAATCTATCAGAGGACAAAGTCAGGCAAGTTAAGTGATCGGGATGGCAATCTGTAGACGCAGAACTTCAACGTGGGCTGTATTAACTAACTGGCTGTGTGACCTTTGACACCACCATCCATTGTTCTGAAATTTAATTTCCTTGTTTTAAAGAGGCAAGTCGGTTGGGTTGAGGCAGGCTTGGGGGATGGGAAGGCAGGGAGAAGGCTTGTTCTCTCGCACTGCAGTATTTCCTGTAGCATGCCTTTGCAGTCTCTCTAGTCCTTGACTACACATCACAGGCACAGCACATTGCAAGGGCTCTTGAGGTTCTGCTGTCTGACACAAATTCTCATCTCTCATAAAGCCCTAAACTGTTGAGACTCCAGGATGGTAATCTATCCCCTTCCACAGGCAGCTCTTGTCAGATGCGGGGATTGGGGGGGCGTTCTACCAGCAGAACGTCATTTCTTACATGAAATTATGTCTTTATGTCCCCAGACTCTTTGCAGCAAGGCAGAGAACGCCAGGCTGGTGGTGCAGATTGACAATGCCAAGCTGGCTGCTGATGACTTCAGGACCAAGTGAGTTGTCCTGCTTGTCCCTGTGCTGCACCTGGTACAGCTGGGCGCTGATGATGGCTGGGCTCGGGGTTTCAGATGCATCCAGTGTGGAGGCACCAGGAAAGGCTTACAGCACCAGGCCAGTCTAGAGGTGGGGCTTGACTTTGAGATGAATGGGATCGCAGGTTTGGGTACCTTTCTCCATGTCTGCAGGTATGAGACCGAGGTTTCCCTGCGGCAGCTGGTGGAGGCCGACATCAATGGCCTGCGCAGGATCCTGGATGATCTGACTCTGTGCAAGGCCGACCTGGAAGCTCAGGTGGAATCTCTGAAGGAAGAATTACTCTGCCTCAAGAAGAACCATGAGGAGGTGAGCATGGGGGGAGGAGGAGGTGAGCATGGGGGGAGGAGGAGGTGAGCATGGGGGAGGAGGAGGTGAGCATGGGGGAGGAGGAGGTGAGCATGGGAGAGATGTGCATGGGAGGAGGAGAGCATGGGGGAGGAGGAGGTGAGCATAGGAGAGAGGTGCATGGGGAAGGAGATGTGCATGGGGGAGGAGGTGAGCATGGGGAGGAGTGAGCATGGGGGAGGAGGAGGTGAGCATGGGGGAGGAGGAGGTGAGCATGGGGAGGAGGTGAGCATGGGGAGGAGTGAGCATGGGGGAGGAGATGTGCATGGGGGAGGAGGTGAGCATGGGGAGGAGTGAGCATGGGGGAGGAGGAGGTGAGCATGGGGAGGAGGTGAGCATGGGAAGGAGGTGGATGTGGGGGAGGAGTGAGCATGGGAGAGATGGGTAAGGGGAAGGAGTTGAGTAGAAGGGTAGGCGAGAATGGGAAGAAAGAGGTGAGTACAGGTGAGGCAGCCACCTGGAAACAGACCTGCATCTGTACCACAGGAAGTGAACTCACTGCGCTGCCAGCTCGGCGATCGGCTCAATGTTGAGGTGGATGCTGCTCCACCCGTTGATCTGAACCGTGTTCTGGATGAGATGCGGTGCCAGTATGAAACCTTGGTGGAGAATAACCGGAGGGATGCGGAAGACTGGTATGATACCCAGGTCGGTGCAGCAGAGGCGAATGGGTCATCTGGAAGGTCTGCCTTGACTCATACTCATGATTCCAAGTGATCTCCATAATCATTGATACTGAGATCTCAAATTCCTGATTAGATCCCATGTGTGTGTGTTTCAGACTGAGGAACTGAACCAGCAGGTCGTGTCCAGCTCAGAGCAGCTTCAGTCCTGCCAGTCAGACGTCATTGAGTTGAGACGCACTGTCAACTCCCTGGAGATAGAGCTGCAGGCCCAGCAGAGCATGGTAAGCACTGGGTTGGGGTGGGGCATCTGCTGAACCAAGCTGGAGACACACAACCCTAGGTTCCAACTTGGGCCGTACAAATGGACTCCCAGAGTTCAAATTCTTAGTTCAGCGCTTCTCTGTGCAGAGAAGAAGGTATGAGGGCCAGACACACATTCCAACTGCCCTTGTGAAGGACAGGAGGCTCTGTTAGTACTTACCATGCC
Organism: Apodemus sylvaticus; assembly: GCF_947179515.1. Taxonomy (NCBI): domain Eukaryota; kingdom Metazoa; phylum Chordata; class Mammalia; order Rodentia; family Muridae; genus Apodemus; species Apodemus sylvaticus. The sequence continues at coordinate 22,877,376 of NC_067481.1, forward strand.
CTGGCAGTAAGTCCTCTGCGTAAGATCACCTTCTGTGTAATTAGCACTCAGAGGTAACATTAGGAAGGACATGCTGCCTAGATTATGAAGACATAGCTGCCTTCTATAGCTGGGGTCTATAGAAGCTGAGGTCGCTCATCTTCAGTGGGGCCTGGATATGGCTTCTCCGACTCTCTGAGCTTCCATTCTGGTGTTCTCGAGTCCCAGTGAGACCCAGGCAGACCTTCATGGATAGTTCTCTGGCCTCTAACCTCTCCCTCTTCCTATAACCGTTGCCTTCCCAGAGAGATGCTTTGGACTCCACCCTGGCAGAGACGGAAGCCCGCTACAGCTCCCAGCTGTCCCAGGTGCAGTGTCTGATCACCAACGTGGAGTCCCAGCTTGGTGACATCCGGGCTGACCTGGAGCGCCAGAACCAGGAGTACCAGGTGCTGCTGGATGTCCGGGCCCGGCTGGAGTGTGAGATCAACACGTACCGGGGCCTGCTGGAGAGTGAGGACTGCAAGTGAGTACGGCTGCACACTCTCACCTTTTCAAAGTTCTTCGGGGGAGGGGGACGACATATGGTGCCCAGAAAAAGCATGATGTCTTGATGTAGGAACTTTCAGGGTTTTAGCTCTGATCCGATTGGTTCCATTTTTTCTCTGGGTACCTATCTGTTTCCCTTTGGGTAAAACAAGGAGACAGGATTTAAAAGCTTCCTTCCTGCTGTGTAGTCTCAGATCTGTCAGCATTCTTGAAAACAGCAGCTGGAGTGTGATAGTAACTTGACTCTTCTATCTCCCAGGCTTCCCTGCAACCCGTGTGCCCCTGACTACTCACCCTCCAAGTCGTGCCTCCCCTGCCTTCCTGCTGTCTCCTGCAGCACAGGTGCAGCTCGGACAACCTGCAGCCCCCGCCCCGTCTGTGTGCCCTGCCCAGGGGGCCGGTTCTGAGAGCATCACATCCAGAGGGTCAAAGCCATTGCCTCCAGGGCTCTGACACGGCCTCGAGTCAATCCAACTGTTACAGCACAAATCTCTCTGTTCTTTGACCCTGTCAGCTAGGGCTGGTTGCCCTTTGGGCCTTGACTCCCCATCATTTCAATGGGCTCCAGGGTCTCTGTGCTGGGCCTGCTCCTTTCTTTCTGAGTCTGTTTCCGTAGGTTTGGAAATTCAGTACAGTGTATCTGAGGGTGGGGCAATAAAGCCGTTTGCTATGGTTCCCAGTGACTGGCTCTCATTAGTTCCGTGTTGGTTTGTGTCCATGTTGGGCTTAGATTGACTGTTAGGAGGACACATGGGGGATGTTTGCCCTGACGTGACCGTGAAAAGAAAAGGGTCCCTATGCTCCTCATTGAGGGTGGTTAGGGGATTTCTTATGCTTGTCCAAGTCTTGGACAGCCTTGGGTGTTGTTTTGAGGCTTCATCTGGCCCCAACCCCTACCCCCACCCCAAGACAGGATCTCTCAATACCCTGGAACTTGCCAAGTAGGTTGAACTGGCTGAGCAGTGAGCTTCAGGGATACCTGGTTCTGCTTCCTAAGCACAGACATTACAAGCATGTGCCACCATGCCTGGCTTTAAAAAACCAGTGGGTACTGGGGATTGAACTCAGGATGGTGCACACGTTGCTTGGCTTCGCTGATGAAGACTTTTCCCCAAGGTTCCAGTGTGGTGACAATTGTTACTTACTTGGTATTCATAGTAACCCTTGGGGTCCCAGCATAGGTCTGATAAAGCTGAGATAAGCCACTTTATTAGCCTGTGTATGCTCCCCACAGAGCAGTGGCGTGTACCCCACATTCAGAGTAGTTTTAGGGTTCATTCATATTAATTCCCCTCTTCCCTCACAGCTCTTTCACGAAAGTCTTTCAGTTCAGGAAATCTCATAATAGCCCACAATTCCACTACACACAGGCAACAGAGATTGAACCTGAGTTGGGATTTACACTCATAAGAAGGCTTGTGACCTGGGAGTCTCCTGTGTGCTCCTGGTACCTAATGAGGGGTTGAGGCTTGGATGCAGGAGCCCTGGCATCTCCCCTGAAGACCGTCATTTGTGTTCAGAGTGTCTTCCCTCATAAGACCAAGCAAAGCACCAAGTTCTCCCAATTCTAGTGAGAAACAGTCATGGGTGACAGTACACTTTCTAAGCTGGTCAAGAAGGCAGACTGTCTCCAGAGGGACATCTGCTCCTCAAAGATGACCAAGGTACCTGCTAAGAACCATGTGATACTGAAAGGTGGTCATGGTCCAAGGTCAAGAACAGAACAGGGAACTGGGCTGATCTGGGACAGACCTGCCCCTTCCAGGTATCAGAGCAACTCACTTTGATTTTGGCTGCGGAATCCCTCCATTTCAGTTCCCTAAAAGGGAAGCTGCCAGCAGCCTGGCTCTAGGTGGCCTGTAGCTCTGTGCTCTTCTTGGAGTGCAATGGCTGAATTTGCTGAGGCTCAGGCACCTGCCTTATTCACTTTATTCAACACACCCTTGCTGAGTACCAGTGTGTGCCAGGTAGGATGCTAGGTATCATGGGCATGGGTCAGTCTACATGGGAGGAAGGTCTTGGTATATCACAGGAAGGACATCCACTTCTAATT